>NW_013669575.1:0-6377 GCF_000517525.1 Limulus polyphemus | reverse complement strand
AAAAAATAATCTAAAACTGGATGTCTCATCGAAAATACATTTTCCAACTGTGTCACTATGACAACAATGAGTTTAGTTGTTTCATATAACCCTGTTATTTCTAATTTTTCATTAACACATTCTTACAGCTTGTTCTTTCGTGGGTATTTGCTTGGCCATTTAGCGAAAACTTCGTTGACCTTACTTTATATTCATTATGAATATTTGTTACTTTACTTTATATGTTTATCACAAATATTAGAATTAGGATACTGTATATTATCTACACATCGCTTTTGTTTGTGTATTACTCAAACTGTAATTAATAAATAATATTGAGTTCTATTTGACTTATGTATATAGTCCAGTTTGAGGTATCTTTCTACTAAATTTGCCCTGAGTCCACGAAATCCGTAATCCGGCCCTGATCAGACCTACAGCTATGATATCACATCGCAACACATAGTTTCGTAAGTTAACATGCAAGATCACTCAGCAAGATGTTTCAGGCAAATGTATGTCAACACTCGTCCAAAATGTAATTTCAGTGCTTTTTAAAATATAACATTGCAAAGTCATTTTTATCCTATAAGTATGTTAGACTTCTTAGTACTTATAAATTGTTAGAAACTAATTGTTACTGTTCTAGGATCTTATCTAACGAACTTGGCTGTCCTAGTTGTGTTTGTCTATTGTATGGAGCGAGTTCTGTTCCAAAGAAATGCCACAAAACCTACAAGTATTAAACACTGCTTAAAGCCAACAAAGGTCTCTACTCCTTTTCATGCTATGCCTTCTACAAAATAATGTCATAGCAAATAAAGTTCTCCCAAATTAAAATTTGTCCACTGCCCACGACTGCATTAGCTAGATCCCTAACTGCATTATACTGTTACGACAGCGGAACTCACGTGACACTGGGAGCATGCGTGACTGAGTTTCTTGAATTATCGGGGAAGCTCGAGTGTGATCGAGAGACGCCTCTTTGTTAGTATATAAACCTGGCAGTGAAAGCCTGCGTAAATGAATGTATGAAAAAAGCGAATAGTAGTTACGGTAATTTACGAATCTGTTTCGAGCTAGTGTGTGTTTTGAACTCGTAGAGAGCGAGGTTATCGAGATTGTGAATCGCTGTAATTTATAGCGTGTATTATAAAAGTTGCTAAGTTTAAAGTGACGAGAAACGAACTGATTGTGGAACTACCGTGTACTAAAAGTTTGTATCGAGAAAGAATAAATTGGTTTAATCAAAAAAGGACTTGTATCGCTGAAGTTCCTCGGAAAGAATTTCTACGGGGAATTAACGAAGAAGCAGATACGTAACAATACTTTTGACAGTGGCCTGACTGATCAACAAGTATAACCTTCTTACATTTGGGTTTCTTTCTAGCATCAAACAATCCACAAAATATGATGTGGATCATAAATTAATTCAAGAGTGGTAATTTCTGCTGATTTTCATTTGTGATTACTTTTATATTAATGTTTGTTTGTTTTGTTGTTAACCACAAAGCTGCACATGGGGCTCTCTTGCACCATGTCCACTACGGCTATCGAAACCTGATTTTTAGTATCATATGTCTAGAGGACTTATATTAATGAAGTTGTTTGACTTGTTGTTTTGAATCAATAAATGGCACCTGAAAGCTCCAATGCTCGGGACAAGTAACTAACATTGCCATTACTTTATTATCTCTATCAAAATTACAAATACTGTATACATTAGTTAATATATAACGTTGAGCTGAATAAAATTGTGTAATACTGCTTATATATCCATATATTATTTATGGACAAATAGTATACATGAAATACTATGAGGATTATATATACCACACGAAATGAGAAACGGTGAAAACTATTGTTTTCAATGGTGTTGTTTAAGAAATATTTTGCAGTTTTGACAGTTGGAATATCTGTAGTTTTTGCAAATTTATCTTTAAACAACAAACTCTTAATTACTGGTTTGTTCAGAATGAGAGTGGACATTGTATATCTATTATTTTCAAATAATTTTGACAAAGAAATATTTTTAGTTTACGGGATTAAAGTATTTCCAAATGTTGCAGGTATTACTGAATGGTATCTTGATATGATTTTTGAAAAGATACTTGTTCTATAGGAATTTTATATTGGTCATATTTATTTGGCTTTTTACAATAATTTTTTGTTGGCTACATGATTGTAGCTGTGGATGTATTTGTAATACCAGGTTTGATTTTTACTTATTCATTCATAGTATATTTAACTTGCTTCAGAAAGAAAGCTGGAGCTGTTATCAAACAAGTTATGAATGCTTCATAGTTAGAAGTTTTGGTCACTGCTCAAAATCTCACTACTAACATCATAATATAACAATTTGCAGTTCTTAACCACCTTCCTCATTGGAAACAGAGCTCTGCCTCATAAACCAGACAATGGTGAAAGAAACCCAAATGTAAAAAGGTTGTACTTGTTGATCAGTAAGGCCACTGTCAAAACTATGATGCAGTTAGGGATCTGGCTAACACATAGGCGGTGGGACGAATTTTAACTTGGGAGAAACTTATTTGCTATGTTAACCGTGGCCATTAAATTCAAAGTTAAACCAAGACTCCGCTACTATATCAAAATTGGAGGGGGAACATGTATCTCAATTCCTCCGCCTAAAAATGCAGTTGTATATAACATATTCCTTATGAGCTTGATAGAATGTACATTTAAATGTGCTTGAAGCAGTACATTTTAATAGTAGAAGAGTGAGTGCATTTACCATAACTAATGTGAAAAGGAACACATGCACTACACTAAAATTAGTGGCTCTTTCTTTCAGTCAAGCAAATCATGGCCTGATTAGCTATGGCGTGTAGTAACACTATATTTCTAACTGCAATTCTGTCTTATCAAAGGCCGAGTTGAGATGAAGGTTTCAACTTTGACTTTTGTCATATAGAGCCTTAATTTCAAGAGCTGAGCGTGTAAATAACTGGAACACTTGTTCCATAATGCACAGCACCACGAGCATATAAAAACACTTGTCACTCTCAGCAAAAATATGATAATAAGCAGTAAGTCTTCTCTTCATACACCCTTGACTGTTGAAGTGACGGGAACAATGGCAGCGTGCAGCCTAGTTTTTCCATAAGGATTTCCAATCCACTAGCATCAATATAATAAAGAACATTACAGTGACAACCAGTCATTACCAGCTGAATGATGATTACAAATTCGATCACGAGGAACCCACTTTGAGACAAATAATGCTTGAAGACGGCTAGAATGGGTAATGAAGAAAAACTTTAATATAAGTTTAAGATAACAGCAAATGCTAACCACCTTCCTAATTGGAAAGAGAACTTGTACGGTTGTACATTTGCTGTTATCTTAAACTTATGTTAAAGTTTTTCTTCATTATCCATTCTAGCCGTCTCCAAACATTATGAATGATTTTAGACGGAAAGGATAAGAAACAGCTAAGACCTTCAAGTGTCCTGTTGAAAGATATGGTGAATCTTGGTCATACAAAGGAGATGATGTCTCACCTTCAACAGGTTCACTTGACCATACAACTGAAGAATACTTTCCCGTCGTTCAAGAGAGGTGTTCTCTCCCCAAGTCCCTTTAAATACTCATTAAATCTTTGACTTCATTTGCTGTTGCAAGTGCTACATTGTCCTCCCAACATTTATTGAACATCCTATACATGACCTGTGCAAATAAATTTGCTAAAGTTCTGATCAGAGATGTGTATCAATGGAGATAACTATCCCAACATTGGGCCAGCGAAAGTATGGATGCTTAGGCCCTAAGTCAGAAAAAAAACAAACTAGACCACTTGAAAGAATTTGGTAGTCAAGGGAACAGCGAGATGACGTTGAACATCCAGCATTTTCTCAAGAGGTGTCAAGACTTTAGAAGAATGTGTGTATAGCCAATGATTTAGGTAATCATAAACTTATTTTAATTCTCACCTCAGGATAATGTTGCATACCACAGTGGTCAATCAAGAGAGCTTTTACTCATTTGGCTAAACTTCTCTCAGGTGAAAGAATGGCGTAGAGTTTGTAAATGTTGGTATGAGCTGAAAACTAGTATCTCGTTGGATATACATAATGAGAATGATCATTGACATCAGTTATCTTGGTTTGTGGGAAAGTGCATTAGGAATTTGGTCTGATTTGAAAAATGAAGCATTTTTAAACAAAATCATCCTGTTTTTGTTTACTGAAGAACTACTTCCCCATCCTCTGACCTAGCAGTCAGAAAATATAACACCATCCAGGCTAGCCAGTCAGTATAACGTGCCATCGCAAGTGTTGAGTAAAAATAACATTCCTTTATGTGTTAGTAATTTTTATTCAAATTTTATTCTACAGTTTTGGCAGTTTTACTTTTTTTCCATTCTTGATCATTTTATTTTTCCGTAGAAAAATCTTTTAGAATCTCTCAATCGCGGTTTTAAAACATAAATGTTGACTCCAATTTTGCCTGATAATATCATATCAAGCGTTTAACAGCTGTGCAAGTATTTTTTAGAAATTATTTTCAGAAGGTTAAACAAAATGCTTATGAAGCGATATAACTGTGATGTTTGTGAAGGGAAATTTTTTTGTTTGTTTATTAAGCAAAAGTTACACATTGGGCTATCTGTACGGTGTTCACCACGGGCATCGAAACTCGTATTTTTGCGATGTGAGCCGCCAGACTTGCCGCTGACCCACTGGGGGATGAAGCATTATTTGGAAAATGGGAAATACAAGTAGTTTTATCAATAATCATTCATTTTGTAAAATATTATTACTCAAGTTCTAGTTTTCTTGTAATAACGGGTCAAGACGGTCTATTTTATAGACGATTTCTCCAACACCATATTAAGTAGATGTGTATTCAGAATACATATAAAAAAAAATCTATATCAGCCAGAGTACCAAGTTTTTCAAAATATATATATATATATTTAATTGCATGCTATTATTAAGAATATCTTTCAATAAACGCAACCTACGGTGACATATCTTAGAGTAGGCACTGTTTTAGACAGCATGTTTTTAAACATGCTACCTTCTAAAAGTACAGCTTTCCAAATGCTGATGGCCAAAAGAACATTGCTTTTGTTTATTTGTTCAAGTGTAGATTTTGTGTATTCGAAAAGGGTTTATAAGCATATTTGCTGTTCTCAGTTCTTCAAGTGCTCTACAGCAGTGGTTCACAGCCTTTTTTAAAAACTCAGAATCCATTTGTAAACGTTGATGGCCAGTCGTCACTCAGCAATTAGCTTTAGTTCCAAAACAAATAAACACATCTGGCTTATTAAATATATTCCAAACAAATAAATAAACTATTATCTACTTTCAAAGTCTATTTGCGACCCTTTCACACGCTTTGATGATTCAGTTTTAGGTCGCGACCTATGGGTGAGAAACTATGCTCCACAGCATCGACTGTTGGACCATTCAAAATGAGCATCAGAAACTGTAAAGCCTTTTTCATAGTTCATCCATTCCAACTAATCGTTCTCATTAAAGGCTTCAAGAACTGGCTCAGGCTCTTCCTAGTAACACTCGTCAATATTGCTGAACAAGTTAGTTTTACGTCACTACCACGTGAATACATATTTGCTCATTTGATTATTGGCCTTTCAAACGCCAATGATGTCAAAGTTACCAGTTCTTCGTAGTACCTAGGTGCTCCACTATATGTGAAAACAAAACCCCTTTTAAACCATACCACATTCTCAGATCTGTCTCATCTAAGTTGCCATTTTCTCATCTCCATCATAAGTCCTTCTTGATCTTGGAATTGACCTTTCCCTCTCAACAAAATAGAGACTTAATGATATAATAAGAGTACGAGTGGAGGAACAGAGAAACATGTCTGGTTTAAACTGTACGAAAATGAATCTCCAGTCATGAAACCAAAATTTTAACGTTTAACTTAGTCCTTGGTATTTCAAGGTACATTTCTCTAATATGTAAGTAAGTTAAATAGGTATTTAGGAAATGCAGAGACAGGTTACGTGAAGAGGCAAACAAGAGGCGCAGTTGTTTCACTTTGAAACAAAAACAACATTTTATTCAGAAAAAAAAATATATATATATATATATATAAATGGCACGTGTATTTTAGTAAACGTTTTTAATTAAAAATAGGCCAGCTTCTCTCTCTCTCTCTCTGTATACACACAATTCATAACGGCCAGGAACGTCGAGAGTCAGCTCGGGCCTCAGGATAAACATCCTCGCCGGGCCCCCTTTTTCTCTCTCTTTTTCAAGAATTTATTAAAGAAAAGATCCTAATTTAGCACAGCAACGAGCTCATAAACCAGACAAAATCATAGCAACAGCCGTTTTTACCTCACAGTATAAGCATAAAAACGTTAATAATGTAACAACAAATATCTATTAAATCTATAAAGCAAC
>NW_013669574.1:73863-101608 GCF_000517525.1 Limulus polyphemus | reverse complement strand
TTTCATTGAGATTTTGGATATTATTATCAGTAATATGTTTTCTTCAACTATTTAGATTAACTCTTTTAGGTATATCAACTGCACTTTTATTTGAAAACATTTTTGTAGCTTATGTGATGATATTATTGTTATTATATATTTATTTTAAATCAACGTTTGTTTAGATTAAGTTTATATTTAGAAACATGCATAGCTTATACTGGTAAATATGTATTGCAAATATCCTGCCTATCCTCTAAAGTTGTAGAAGGTTCTCGAGTGTAAGAATTAACAATATATGTATGTACGTGAACACTTAATGTAGCTTTGTATTGTTACGTAATCTGAACTTTCTAGAAACTCTCCACACGCCTATAAGTATAACCAATGCGACGCGCCAAAAAAGGGTAATGGCCGTTTTCATTTTTTTTTTTAAATTTTGTTGAAATGTTTCCAATCCATGGTAGTTTTAGGTAAACACTTGTTAGGACCAAATTTTGGATCAGTTGAAAAGCTCGCAATTTTCCTTTCAAGATCTACGTATCTATATGAGCCGATGTTTCCATTTATCAACGTTATATTTCAAGATCTGTGCAAGAACTAAGCTAATAGATGTTTCCGTATATAAAAGCTATCTTCTAATATATAACACTTAAAATTCAGTTATTTTTGTATTGAGTAAGGCAATAAACTAGAAATTCGTAAAAATATTGTTTGTTTGTTTTTGAATTTCGCGCAAAGCTACACGAGGGCTATCTGCGCTAGCCGTACCTAATTTAGCAGTGTAAGACTAGAGGGAAGGCAGCTAGTCATCACCACCCACCGCCAACTCTTGGGCTACTCTTTTACCAACGAATAGTGGGATTGACCGTCACTATATAACGCCCCCACGGCTGAAAGGGCGAGCATGTTTGGTGGGATGGGTATGCGAACCCGCGACCCGCAGGTTGCGAGTCGAGCGTCCTAATCACCTGGCCATGCCGGGCTCGTAAAAAGATGCTTTTCTTTTTACCTTTGATTGAGCACGAAAAAAGTAACGGCATTTTAAGAACGATATTTTCAATCGAAATCCTGTATAATATTATATAATAATGCTGGATAATATTATATCGGCTCTGGGTTTCCCAAACAGTTAATTATGGATTGATATTTTAAAACCTTATAAATATATTTTAATATCATTATCCGCAACTTAACTTTACATAAATGTTTCTTCCCTTTACTATAGTATTCACTTGAATGAGGTTTAACATCATTTAGCGACACAAGCTCCATGCCAGTAAAATGCCTTATGTTTGATTAAAACCATAGTAATAGGTAACTATCTCTATGTAATTTTAAAAGCATTGTCGTTACATCATGCAGTATCACATTTCGAAGTCGAACTTACTTACTATATTTTTCAATGAACATTACTTTAGCTACAGATTTAGAAGAGTATTAAAATTAATCGACATCCATCATTAGCTTTTAAAGGCTTACGAACTAATCCCGTAGTTTTAAGTAAAAATATGGTTTTCTTGATATTATTATAGAGTATTAGATAAAATTAAATAGGCACTTAGCATCTCATTTAATCCTCTAAATGTGTTTTTTATACGAATGGATAGATAAAGTGATAGGCAGCCAGATAGATAGGTACGTATGGGGATATATTGCTGGTTATGGTCCCTTTTTAGTATTTAAAAAAAAAATCAGAAACTATTGACATAGAGCATATAATCAGGACGGATGAAATATCTAAAATTACAAAAATATATAAATATTTGTTTATTTGCTTTTTGATAAATAAGCACAAAGTTACACAATGGGCTATCTGTGCTGTACCCAGTACGGGTATTAAATCCCCGGTTTTTAGCGTTATGAGCTATCGAACTTACCGCTGAGCCACTAGACGACGTATAAAAAGAGGAGCTCCCAGTAGAGCAGTGATAAGTCTGAAGGCTTATAATACTAAAAACGGAGTAGATTTGTGCTTAACAACAAAACAAACTCACCATACGATTTTTTTGTTATTGTTCTTATTGTCGATATTGTTTGTTTGAGTGCAAAGCTTAACAATAGACCATCCAGGCAGAATCCACCGTGGATCAAGCCCCGGATTATAATTTTATAAATCCTAAACCTTACCGCCAGGATTCTCGGATGATAATTACAGTATTTTATTTTAAAATCTGAGAAATTGTGCATAGTTTAAATCTTTACTTCTAACTACATATTAAAGACAATCTACGTCGAGAACTTGCGTGGGAAATATGTAAAGAAGTATTCTTTAGTATGTTTGTTTATTGTATTTTGTGCAAGGCTACTCGAGATATATCTGCGCTAGCCGTCCATAATTTGGAAGGCTGCTAGTCAACATCGCCAACTCTTAGGCTACTCTAATCGAAGAGTGAGATTGACCGTCAGCTTATAACGTCCCTATGACTGATAGGGTGACCGTGGTGGATAATGGGATTCGAACATGCAACCAGAAGATTAGGATTCCAGCACCCTGATCACCAGGATACGCAGAGCCCGAGAAAATATAACTAGTCATGCTTATTCGGTAAAACCCATAAAGATTATAAAACCGGTGGACTCGTCTTCTTCAAAGCTAAAAGCGGAAGACAATTTTCTAAATGAATATTATTATTCGATGTGAGCTAATATTAGAATTAAACATGAGAGTATAATTTTTTGTTGTATAAAATTATGATTCAAGGCTGTTATGCTTCAGTATGTCATAATTTTATAGTATGTTAGTTTTTTGTTTATAGTTCTAACTTACCAAACGATATGTATTTCTTCTTACATGATAATTAATAAGACATATGGAAAAAGTTTTTTAGCCATTTGTCGCAATGTCTAATCACAAGATAATAAGCATGCTATATAAAATCACTGGTGCAGAAATGGTTGAGAATCAAGTTGGTTGTAAGAAATTTTACATCTAACTTGTGAACGTCTTTTGTGGAAAGTTAATGTCACCTGTAAAATAAAATATTATGTATTGTATGAAACTTTATTGGCTGTTTATCGTCGGTTCTCTATAACATGAGGTCAAATTCAAATCAATATCTATTCGAGATAACCTTCTTTTTTTGAAATATTCTAGTCAAATAATGATAATCTTGGATATAAAATGTATGCAGTTTCTGGTAAATAGATTTGTATTAAGAATATATGTTTGTTCGTGTAAGATTTATTCCTACAATATTTACAGCTGTTTGATCATTAATTAGTTAAATCCCCTACACTGTTTGCTCGCCTTAAACAGTAATAAACAAAGACGCAAAAAATCGCTTCCACTAATGAAATGTTGCGAAATTCAGTATTTTTTTGCTCACTCTGTCTGAACTATTTAGTTCTAGTTTAAACTAGTGAGGTACTTTATGTCTCAAATAAATTTCGAGAACTGAACTTTTATCTTCAATTTAAGTTTGATCTTACATGTACTATACCATATGTATTACGAATAATTACTGTACTGAATTTCTTCATTTATAAAACGAAAAATGTGTTGTTTTTTAAGAATAATATATTTGTTAAGTATGCGAATATTTCATGAGTTGTTGTGGTCGACTGAGCATATACATTAGTCTTGGACAGGATGATATAGTGTCCTCGTGAATAATTTTCAAGAACCTGTTCATATAATATTTCCCTATTTAATAAGTAACTAGTAAACTTTAGACGTTCACACTGTTATTTAGATAACATAAGTATTCGATGTTACAACGACAGCATCGCGTTTGATGTATGTATGAATGCAGTGAAGAAGGCCTTACTTATAAGCCCTTATTCTTTTGATTAATTACGTATATTTTTATTGTTCAGGTCTTTCCACTTTATTGATTTGCGCTAGACGGAGAGCGAACATTAGTTACGTTAGTTACTATAGAGCTGTAATTTGTAGTAAATATGCATGAGTATGCGTATTGAATTCTCATTTACATTACTCTGTAAATGAAGACAATATTCAGAAATGTGTTTTGCTACTAAAAGAAAACAGGCATTCTTGTTAATCTTTTTCAATGTTGAAGAAAAAAATGTGTATCTTTTTTGGCAAATAAATTCACAAAACTTAAGCAATCAAAACAACGTACAAACTGTTCGACTTTCCAGATATTTTGAACCTAAATCCATTGTATTGTTATGTTTCAAACGTTTATTTTTGAATTTATTAACACATTAAGAAAAATTAAAATCACTTTTATCAAATTCATATTATTTACAGCAGAATAGGAACCCTATAGTGTAAAATCCTGCCTTGGAAACTAATGTATGAGGCCTAATAAAATACTTATTTATCCTTTACCGATATCTATGTGTGTGTGTGTGTGTGTGATTCTGTATTCTATCATATCAGCTATTTTGGAAACCGAAAATGTTTTGACAGTATTCATCAAAATTGTTTACTATCGAATTCATTTGCAACATACTATTTTACTAATTTATTAACAACAAGAGGATTTGCTTCCAAATATGTTTTCAATGTTTAAGCAGGATTTAAAATAATTGTAGGACTGAATCTATCAGTATATTAGCAAGGGTTTAGCTAATTTAGCTGAATTATACGAATATTTCGATTTTTTCTCTTTCATGGAACTTAATAACAACTGATGACTACTGTTTTAGACGATATGTCCTAATGATGTGATAATTATTCCGATGTTCTTATAGACTTTCTTTTATAATCTTATCACCTAGACCCTGGTGGCTTAGGGGTAAGTCAGAGAGATAATAATGTGTTTAGATAGCCCATTATGTAGCTTTGTGCTTAATAACAAACAATCACGCTTATGGTATACTTTAACTTACACTTCGACATTAAGAGCAAAAAATGTGCCCTTCTTTAGCTTTCTAAAATCATACTTTCTAGGTAATAAAAAGAAAATCCTATTATAACATATTGAGAACCCCTAGTGCGACAGCGTTAAGTACACTGACTTACAAACAACGCTAAAATCTGATCTGGGGTTTGATTCCCCCGGGTGAACACAGCAGGTAGCTCAATGTGGCTTTGCTCTGAAAACAAACAAATAACATATTTTTGTTTAATTTACATACAAATATAAAGGGATTATGTATCTCTTTATTTACGTGTGTGTAAGTTGACACACTGTAAACATTTTATTTGTTACTTTATTAATAAACAAAAACAGATGAAGAGCCAATAAACACAAGCGTATGAAAAGTACATACTCAAAAACTTAAAATATGTAACAGAATATAAAATCTTCAAAATAAACAAAGTCCTTTTAAAATAAGCATCACATTTTTCAAATATCTTAATAACAAATGATCTCTAAAAGGGATCTAAGACTAAGAAATAGCCAACCGGCTAGCTATGTTTCTGTATGAAACTGTACTCTTCCAGAAATATACTTGTTAGTTTTGTCGTATATTTTACTAAAACATCCAAAGAACCATCAAAAATAGAAAACTGGGTAGAACAGTCTTCAAAACGTTATTAGTCCTAAAAAGAAGAAGAAACGATTTTATTCCCTAATATCCTCTTTACATAAAAACAAACCTGTCTTCTGCAAAATCTACCTCTAGGATGGAACATACTTTTCATAAAACCCCAACCGGCAAAGTACAGGCTTGAACTCCTTTAACAAGGATGGGCATGAAACACTCCATGTAACATACGCTATCAATATCTACATATCTCTTTCTTGTCAGATGAAGAATTATAGTAATGTTTCCATTCTCATTCTTATGAAAACAGGGGGGCATCTGTCAAATGCAGCAGATTTTTTTTTTAAAACAAGACGATTATAACTACCACGAGGAAAAAACAAACAAACGAGGTAGGGTTAAAGAAAGCTGGAAACAATCCTCAACATAGATAAAATTCTCCATCTATATGTTTATATTTAACAGCTCTTCCAAATTTATCGAGTTTTGGAAACGTGATACAATAAAGCTTCCAAAGGATTATATTGAACCTGTTCGAAACAGAACAACCTTCACTGCTACGAAATATCAACAAAAAAGCTTTCACTGTTGATGTCTTTGAAATACTAATTAAAACATTTACCATATACTTCTCAGTATCCACGATAAAAACTTTAAATACTATTTCTATCAGAGTTTATCAGTGGATAATTATGACCCGCATTTTTTTACCACTACGTTTCCATATTAAAACTTTTACTTAATGATCTAATTGTATTTAATTGTTTTCTGCCAATAATGGTAAGAGAAAGTATTTAAACTTTAAACAAAGGCAAGCTAATGTTTACAAAAAATTAGAATTAATTATTTTCAAAATGACTTCATATTCTAAATAAATACAAAAACCATAAAAACAACATCATTTCAACATTATTTAAGCAACGGGACATATCAATTCTGGTCACCCAGTTTCCAATGACCAAACTCAAGTATTTATCCTTATCCCTGGAACATTCTAACAATTAATACCATTGTCTAAAGCCCATTCGAATCCAGTACTTTGCCTAATAAAGACAACAACGTTATTACAGGAATATGGTTTATTTTGGAAAAAACCAAAAAGGTTTCTTATTGTAGAATCTTGTTTATTTGTTTTCCTGAATAACGCTCAAACCTATTCAAGGGACATAATAGCTAGCCATCTGTAATTTTGAAGTTATAGACAAGAAGGAAAGCAGCTAATCAACAATATCTACGCCAGTTATTGGGCTACTCCTTACCAACGAATAGTGGGACTGATCGTCACATTATAGCACCACCATAGCTGGTTGGTGACTACCTTCGATTTCGTTACCTGCAGATTGCAAATCGAACGCCCGATCCACCAGGCCAATTTTGAAGCTTCATCATTTAGACTAAATTCGTTGTATATTTCTGCAAAATGCATGAAAAAAATGGGTAACACTTGTTCATAAGCTTATTTTGTATATAATAAATGTTAGTATTTAGGGCAACATTTCACACATTACGTGTTGATTGGCTGCCTCAGGCAATAGGGGAGGGGCTAGACTATGATGTCATAGTGCCACAAGGTTGCACCAGAGGGCGTGTTGGTAGAGGATGTTTCATGACTTAATAGTTTGAGTGTTACTCATCAGAGGGTGTGTTTTAAGGGGCATATTGCAAGAGGATGGAAGTAGGGCGATATCATAGTTTGACATCAGAGGATGTGTGTGCTATAGGTGGATGCTGTCACTAGGCGGATGGAGTTTCCGTACGCAAAGTGTCACTAAGGACAATGTTTCTATAGGTGGATTGTGTTGCTACAGTACTATAGAGGAATAGTGTTACTGGGAACAGTGTTACTGTAGACAAATGGGTGTCTCTACATCTGATTACTTTATCAATTCTGTGTTTAATATTTATCACACCTACTATTTTACTTTTATAAGCTAAACAGCAAGACAATTGTATTTTTATGTATCAATTATAGTTTAACATACGTCATCAACATTGTACTATTATTTGAACAACACACTTAATATTGCAGATTGTGTTTTCAGTTAATAATTAACTTGCACCTGTCATATAAGTTTTGAATACTTTACAAGTAAAAACCATTATTTTAATGTGACAATTATTATAACATAGTTTATTACATATGTCACTTAAAAAGTTTTTATTAGACATACTGTCTTAATTTATCCATTATTTAAACGAGATAGTTATTATATCATAGTCAATTATTTACACTATATAGTTTTACAATTATCTGTCGTTTTAGATATAAATCACTTTGCTAATTTATTAGTTCCATAGTTTTCACTTCTCTAATTGATATATCATACAATTATTTGTCCTGAAAAGTTTTTATCAAATCTAATGTTTTGTTTTTATAAATAAAATAATTACTTGCAAGATACAGATACATTATTTTCATAACCGATTGTGTTTTTTATGAGTTGAGTATCGATTTAGTATAAATTTAACATACTGCAGTATATCATTATAATTTTTACTTCGATATCTAATTTGCATTACATATTTTTGCATTTTCTGGCATTATATATATATATATATAATGTATTTGTTCTATAACTTTTATTTCTGTAATTAATACATTACATAACATACTTCTATATCTATTCGTCCTTAATTGTGAATTACCTACTCCAGAATTTAGTAATGATAAAATAAACACATAAATTGAACAAACAAACTATTTTGTATTATAATATTTGTTTTCTATTTCTCGTATTACTTTTCTTTCATATTTACATTTCCAAAATATTACCCTAACTTAGTTACCACTAGTATTTATTAATGTTATAAATAATAACCAGTGATTTTGCCATTTATTGAATGCTAAGTTTATTGTACTGTTTTACTTATGAATTAGGATTATATGGAAAATATTGCTATCAAATGTGAGAGTAGTGCTCTAAACCATGTTTCATTATTTTGATTTAGAAATATTATATATTTTTTCTTAAAGGGAGTTTTGACATAATGTAGTGATGATGTGTGACGCCTAGAAAATCCTTCATCATCTAGATTTGATGTTATATGGCATGCGTATTATACTTCGAATTTTCTAGGGACTTGGAGGGACATTGTAATAATATTATTGAGTTTATTTTTCAGTAAGTCCATTAGTTGGTCCATTACATTGTTTTCGATAGATTAACTGAGTTATTGAGTGTGGTAATCATCCGGTTTTGAGTCTGTGCTGTATCGTGAGTTTGTAGAACTTGTGATTTAAGAAATAAAACGCTTTCCCTTTCATTGTGTGAACCGTGGGTTGCGTTATTTTTTATAGAATCATCAAATAGAACTCGCCCAAAGATATAAAATGCAACAGCTTTGGTGAATAAAGAAATTCTTAATACAAACGTAGCTTCATAATAACATATATCAACACATTTCTTTCTTGATGAAAAGTTTAAAATTTTACGGCATCTCAGAGAACATATGCGTGTGTGTATAAAAACTTGCTCACTTAGTCTTGTTTTTCTCCAAAATGCAGAAATGACACAATTCACAAAAATGTATTTTAAATCCTGTTTGTAATATTAGGTCTCTAACTGTAACATAATCCACAAAACCTGATAAACTGTATTGTTATTATAAATCTTACTAAGAAACATGATCTTGTATGTTTTAAAAAGTAACAGAAAAAGCTTATTGAAAAATGGATACCAAGGTAGCAGTGAGAGTATGAATGCTATGACAGGATCTTTTATTTTAAAGTATTGATTACATGTCTTCTTCAGGAGATTATATAGTCAAAACATTGAGAATACAATATGTTGTCATAGCATTCATAGTCTCATTGCTACCTTAGTATCCATTTGTCAACAAGAATAATACTCATTCGCCTATTAATAAACTTGGTACAGAAACTATGCAGTCTCAAAATAAATAGAAAAAACATGAACACTAAATATATTTGATAAATTTACGATAAGACCTTGTTTGCTGCTAAGAACAAAGATAAAAATTGAGCTTTCTGTATTGTACCCAGCACGAATATCGAAACCCAGTTTTTAGCGTTATCAGCCTTCAGCCTTACCGCTGAGTCACTGGAGGAGGGGGGGATAAACCTAAATATAAATCAAAAATTATGTTTATAATACTCTGAATTATTCCAGAGAAAATGATCATTAGTCATGAAATGGCGTTAAGGCATCAATACATGGATTGTTTAATTCATTAACAAGGTTTTTGCCCAATATCATCTACTTCTTATTTGATTTGCTACACTAACAAAATTCATTGCTTCATTCAGAGTACTCAATTCAACAGCTAGTAAACAGCCAAATACCTTCAGTGTTAGGCGTGGTGTATGACAAGATTGCATGCTTTCGCCAAAGCTATTCAACCTTTACACAGAACAGATATTTAAAGAGATAGATCAGATCTCAGGAATAAGAATTGGAGGGGGAAATATAGTGGCACTGGGGAACACTGACGATACAGTACTACTGGTAGAGTAAGAGGAAACATTACAAAGAAAAATGGAATTAGTGAGTAGAAGAAGTTTGTGGTACGGGTTGAGCATGAATATATAAATAAACCAAAAACTACGGTTGTGAGGAAAGATATAAAAGAAAAAGTTGCAGACTACATCAAAGTGGACTGTCACACATTAGGACAAGTGGACAAGTTTATCTACATGGGGCAACTAATAACTGAAAGTGATAAATGTGAGATTAAAGTCAAGAGACAGAAATTGCAAGAACAAATTTCATCCGATTGAAATATGTACTAACCACAAGAAACATTAGGTTAAAGACAAAGAAGAAACTTATAAAATGTTATATATTATCCATTTTTCTGTACGCCGCAGAGACTTGGACACTAATCAAAGAACTCTGGAACAACTTATAAGTGTTGGAAATATGGTTGCTTTGAAGAATGTTGAAAATATCATATGCAGAGTATAAAACAAACGAGGAACTACTGGAAATGGCATAAACGAAGCGTACACTAAAATCAGACATTCAAAAATGAAAGCGTCAGTATTTTGGACACATTATCAGAATAAATAAGATTCATCGAACTTTGATAGAAGGCAAGGTGGAAACCTGTAGAAAGTGGTGTTGACCGCGGATAAAATCGGTCACATATGTCACGGAGTGGTTGTAGTCCAGCTACAGTGATTGTGTAAGGAAGGCACAGGACAGACGGCGAGCGTTGACAGCTAACCTCTTGGGTGGAGCAACTACAAACAAGTGATGATGATAAAACTTTTAAAAATCTTGCCGAAATGTAATGGATTAAAAACTGAGAAAATATCTAAACCATATGTTCACTGTTTAAAAAAGTCGATTACGTATTTAGCGAAAAGGCTTAATATGGAGCTGAGCACATATGTCTTGACTGTACGCTATAGGTCTAACAGAACAACTCATTTTATAGACTTTTTTATAACCCAAAACACCAAATTCTCAGCATGTTCATTGATTTCTCTAGTAAATACTTCTTTGTAATTTATTTTTTTAGTAGGTGTTAGATCTTCAACAACTCATGTTATGTTGCTGCTATCACTTCAGCAGCCTCAACATTGAAAATACACTTAGATATGTGTCTTATCTGTACTTAGTTATCGGATTACAATATTGTTATTATTTTGGAATTTCTGAAAGATCTCAAATTTGTTTCTTATGTTAATATGTTTTGTCCTTCTTAAATTAAAATCCTTTATATATTGTTCACTACAATCACAAACATATGTTTTGTCTTGCTCGGTGAGAAAGAAATCACACATTTATATTCTAAACATTATAGGGTACACTGTTTTTTTTGTTTGTTTTATGAAAAGACTGCAACAAATGTAACGAAATATGGTTCGAGATTCCAGAGGTATATTACATTAATTATTAATAATGATGTGTATTCGTAAAATGAACATTGTGATGTTCAAAGATTCAATCCTTAGTAGCAACATTTTTCACTGTTTGACAGATATTTGCTTTTCTTTCAGAATTTTCACCCAAAACTAGACAAAGGATTATCTACATATAACCACCACTAATTTTGAATTGATGGACTATAGGTAAGACGGCTAGTCAACAGCACCCAGACCAATTCTTTGCCTACTCTAGTCTAATCGAATACTGGGATTTGGCCATCATTCTTTGAATGCGATCACGGCCAAAATTGGGCCACTGGGGAGCTGTTAAAAGGAAGTAAGACTTTTCAATATTAGTGGTGCGTTTCATAAAAATATTTCTAAACCATACCTTAAAATCTCACATTTCATGAATAATGAATACAAAGGGTGTGGACTGATAAAGCTATCTATTTGGGAGATGGCAAACCGGATTCAAGTCCATGCGATACTATAAAATATTCCCCGCACTATAAGCTGTGGGTACGTTATGACGTATATGGTGGATGGTCAGTAGTTCAAAATTAGGGACTGCAACAGCTATTCCTAATACCTTTTCCGTCACTATAATCATACATATTTGTTTTTGTTTATTTTTTTTCAGATATGAATTATAGGTTAATTTTGCTTCGAAATTGTTAAGATGTCAATCAAATCGTTGAACAATAAATTTCAATTATATTGGCTGCTTCTGGTTTGAGTATTACATTTCAACTCAATGCTCCTTCGCTTGTTTATACATAGTAATAATGATTAAGACTGTTCTTTTGATCACGTATTTAATAATTTACAACTTCAGGTTTCACAGTCCCGAACCATAATTACTAATATGGTTCCAAAAATATTTCTTATAATTAATTACTTTTAGTTCAGTAAGCAGTAAGTTTGTGTTGAAAGCTTAAATTATTCAGAAAGAGTTAATTAATTTGGCTGGGCGATTAAGTAATGAAAATGATATATAAATATATATTTTCGATCTGCAAAAATGTAGCTATTTTGCCACTTTTAATGACTTTTACCTATATAAAATATATGTTAGAAATATTAAGATTGTATGGGTTTAGTGACTTAATCGTCTGTCCCTCTCTCACTCCAACATTACGTTTTTGAATAACCAAACAAATGTTAATCGAATTTTAGATTTCAAAGACAAGAGATTTGAAAAACTAACACCACAAAACATACCAAAAAAAAACAACAGAATTTATTCGGCTAAATATAGAGCAAAAGTAGAATCAAACCTGACCTATCGTGATGTATTTTAAAATTCTATTGAAGTATGTTTATTGTTTGATTGCTATTTAAAATCAAGACAAAATAACATAAAATTATTGATAATACTATATTTAAATAGGGGAGAACTCTGAATGATTTTAATAACTAAATATTTCTCGATTTCAATGTGCTAAATCTAAAACTTAGACTATTAAGATGACATGAAAAAGCTAAGGGTTCAGACGTAAGCGATGTTTAATGTTTAAACTATTACACTACAACACATTTTCACTAGACTGTTTATAATGGAATTATTTCACTAAAATTATTATTATTTATTGCATCATTATTTCTGTATCAGCCAACGCCGTATTAAGCTGTATCAGCCAAAGTTGCATTAAGATAGAACTACTCACCTGATTGAGCTTGCTTGCTATAAAAGCACTTTTTGATGCCGATAATTTAGATAACATGTTGCGAACCATAACACACGGAATACAGATCAAAGAACTGCT
Source organism: Limulus polyphemus (assembly GCF_000517525.1). Lineage (NCBI taxonomy): Eukaryota > Metazoa > Arthropoda > Merostomata > Xiphosura > Limulidae > Limulus > Limulus polyphemus. Next base: position 88,621 of record NW_013669574.1, on the reverse strand, counting down.
CCACCTTTATCACTATACGGTTAAATTGGCGTTACATATTTGTGCAGCATAACGATGCTATGGGAGAGAAGATCGGATTTTATTTTCATTTTTCTTTTGAGACAAGTTATTAAGAATGGAAGTGCGGTCATCCTTTTGACTACTAGGAGATGTACTATTGCTTATAGTAACCATAAATATAAGATGCACGGAGATATAAGGAATAAATAATAGCAATCATCGAACTCAGCGGACTTGAAGAATTAGGCCCATTACAACCGTTCTTTTACTATTTTTATTATAACTATTTTTTGCAAAGTAACTATATATATAACACATGTTATTCAGACTGTAGAGTTTTTATTTCCTCATATTTTTATTATTCTGTCACTCGGTGAAGTGTTTATCGCACTTTGTTTCACAATGATTAAATAAAGAGAAATTTTGTATTATATTATTTTTCATTATATTTAACAAGCAAAAGAAACATTATTTTATACATATCCTATGGTTATCGAACATAATGTAAAATGTTTTGAGCTCATTTAACTAAAGATGAATGTAGCTCAAAGAACCTTACTTTCCAGGATATAAAAATGTTTAATGCATGCTTTTCTTTATAATAAATATGTGATAAGCACGTTATGTAATATTTAAATAGTAGTAATGTGATGTAACAACTTATGGAATTGTATAAACGAGGATAAATATTACGAATAGTCCCCAGAAGAAATAGTTATAGCTCCAAAGCTTCGTCTTACCAGTTTTTCTAATGAATAGTTACCTTCCTACTAACATAGTTGGCCGTATCATTTTCAATTTAGGTTATGTTTGTATGATTGTATTTTTAGAATGTCTGATACTTTCCAGTCCGCATTACTATCATTGAAAAATAACGAAGTTTATGAGACTATTACTGTTTAAAACTGTGCAACTAGTAAAAGTAATCATTCAACATTAAATTATGAATAGGCTTCGAACTTGTAAGAACAACGTTTATAGTCTTAAATGTTTTTTTTTCTCGTTGTTGTTGTTAATACCAAATTTTCATATGACCTAGTGGTATGCCCTGCAACATGTTATGACCCACAGTACAAAGTACAAAAGTCTGAAAACGTTTACCACGGTAGCAATAATGAATTGAAAATGTTTTTATACTACTCACCGCTTATGTCGTCACACGAATAATAATTTATTTAATGTATTGTATATCTCTAGGGGAAACTTCACAATTATCCCAGATATGCCATTGTTCTGCTATTGCTGACAATTATTTTGTCGCGTAAAATTTGCTTATAATAGAATTGTTTGTGAATTAATATATATAATATTTGTTATTTTATTAGGTTCTATAATGGAAAGTTGGTTAAAAACAGTTGACACAAATAGTTTGAGTTTTCTAACTACCTTACTGAACTATTGAACATAAAACACTTCTTTTTGGCAGACTAATAGATAGCAACAGCACCTTGGTGTGCTATAGTCACGAAAATTTATGTCTTACAGAAAGTGGTAACAATAAACTAACCATTTAATAGAAAATTAAATTTGCAATGGTTTCCACTAGGGTTATTGTTTCTTTATGTGTTTTGAATTTCGCGCAAAGCTACACGATGGCTATCTGCGCTAGCCGTCCCTAATTTAGCAGTGTAAGACTAGAGGAAAGGCAGCTAGTCGTCACCACCCACCGCCAACTCTTGGGCTACTCTTTTACCAACGAATAGTAGGATTTACCGTCAGATTATAACGCCCCCATGGCTGAAAGGGCGAGCATGTTTAGTGTGACCGGGATTCGAACCCGCGACCCTCAGATTTCGAGTCGAACGCCCTAACCACCTGGCCATGCTGGGCCCAGAAATTAGTAAAAACACGTCTTGCAGGAGATAAGAACATTATTAGGTGTTATAACACACATAACAAGCTTATATTATGTTTGATAAATATTTCCTTTCCGAATTCCTCTTACAACGTAGAGTTGAATGATATGAATTTTATATTGAAAGGTAAACCCTATGGTTCACAGAATCAATAATCGATTTATTTAATTTCAAATTTGATATTTAACAACTTCAGAGCACCATTCTAGTTATTTTACATTACTTGGTAATATCTACTATGAAAATATAGTAATGAACACTTTAAATGTTTGTTTTCATTATGATATATTTAATCGTAAAACTAATTAATTTTTTCTGTGAAATTCTTAAAAATTAACATTTTTCTTCCAATGCTATTAATTTTTTTCGAGATTTGAGTGAAATATTATTAGCACATGTTTGAGAGTCATTTTAGGCACACATCAAACAGCTAAATTTTATGCACCGATTAGCCAGGAGTTATAAGGTGCTCGGACTGTAAATCTGAGGGTTCATGGCGATTTTCAAAGAAGGCGAGGATCAAATTTGTCTTTTCTTTACTAATAATTTACACAAACACAAGGTTTGTCCGAGATTAATCACGTAAGCTAAGATGCACAAAGGTATCTTGTACTTTTTTTTATTGATACAAATATTTTAATCTCATTCAGTTATACAAAGTATCTGGGGCTCTTTCCAGACAGATCAATTATCCTATTTCTCAATAGCTTTTCAGCTCAGATTAAAAAAAAAGCCTTGTTCCTTTCGTTGACGTCAATAGCTACAAAATGCTCAGCTGAGGACTAGGATTTTAGCCAGTATCAGCTGGATCGATCTCGGGGATATTCGAAATAGAAGGTTGTTTTTTAGCGCAAAGTTTTATCTATGTTCTGTCCACCGCGGGTAATAAAACCACAGATTTTAGCGTTATAAACACAGAATGAAATTGCGAAAGGTATCTTTAAATGCTAATTTATACCTATGTTAATTGATTTTTAGTTACTCCTAGTGTTTACTTTTAATTAAAAAGGAGAAAAGTAGTAATATGGTTTTCATAAATGGTTTTTAACTCATATAATTACAAATAATGTCCTATTTATATTAATATTTATCAAATACAGTGGAACACATGAAATATATTTATATTTATCAGTCAAAAATAACAATAAAAATATTAAAATTAAAATCAACAAAATAATATATTCTCTAAGAATATTCCGAGTTTCATAATTTTTTTCGAAGAATTAAAATTCAGCTGGGTAAATATGAAACCCAAAAAAACTTCTATTTATTATGAATTGCAAAATATAGAAAAATAAGACACTTGTTATGTAAGCGAGTTTCACAAAACATCAAACAGTGTGAAACGCATTACTCTTTATTAATCCACTGCGCGTTTCCGATAAGAGAGTTGTGTACGAGAGTTTCAATTGCACTTTATTAATATGCTAGTCAGACTACAACAACAAATGTACGCTGAAACGTAGTTTCATTAATTTATTTGAACGACAGACTAGACGGGGCTTTAAATTAATATCCGAATTAAGGTGAGGTATTATATTAGCCTAAAACGGTTATTTCGCTTATACGTTATACTACTTGTTTAAATTATTGCCTTTAAAACAAGGGATGTAAGTTTAGTTTAAACTGAAACCTCGCATAATGTAATGCAGACGCTCTTATGAAATCTCTTTTAATGGACCTTCCACTGAACCAGTTAAAAATTATGTACTCAAAATCATTATCCGCGTTTCTGTGATGTTTGATCAATCGGTTAACCTAAAGGCAAACAATTTTGCCAGCTTCGTTAATATTCATCATATAACTCGGAAACATGTAACTTCAGTAAAGGCAACTGTTTATAAAATGTCAGTGCAAAATATGTATAAATTGAAAAAAGAAATCCTAAACCCATTCAAAACGATATATTTGATTACTCATACATTTGGCAGTTCTTACTAAATGTGTACCTACTTATGTGGAAATCTCAGGTATATTCATTTACTTCAGGGATAAAAAAGTAACCGTGATGAGTTGAGGGACGGAAAAAATCCACAATGATATTGAAAATGAATTTCCTAGTTGGTTGAATTAAGGAATAAATCGAACAAAAATTGATGGTGAAAAATAAGTAAATTTTTATTGAACAAAAGACGAACAAGCACAATTAATAGAGCATGTACACTGAATATATATATATAACTCGAGAGATCTTTATTGATGGAAATCTCAAAGATGTTTAAGTAAAAACTAACAAAGCTAATGACTATATAGAAACAATAGGGTCACTTCGCTTAGAGTTAATGAGTTACCCATGTCACTTTTAGTCATTCCATAAACAAAAAATAGGAAGATGCTACTTCCTAGAATTAAATGACACACCAATGGCTAATATCACTACCAAAATCTTTTTAATTTATTGAAATATTCATTCCTAAGACGATCTTTTCCACAAAAGTATGCTTATGGTACCAAAGAGGAATGACCAATTAATATGTGTAATTAGGACAAGTCAATTTAGCTGTGTTTCAGAACCGCGATTCTGTTGTTAAATATTTATTGCACTTATACCTATATTTGTATAAAGATTTTTGAAACTTGCAGCCCAAAAAAATTGTTCACCTGTCTAAAAAGAAAAAGGAACACTATGCTTAATTTGGATGTATAGTAAAATTATAGAAAATGCACTCGGTCTTCGAAGGAGACTGCATAATTATGTATGTTTCCATGCATTAATGTGCCCTTATCATTAGTTTTCACATCCTACACGAAGCAAGAATAACCAAATCTTAGTTGTTTTACAAATATATTTATATGTTTAATGCGAGAAAAATGTTCAGAAAAAGATACAATTAGTATTGCTGTCCTTCAAATAACTTAACTGATACTGCTTGTATTTTAACTAGAAAAAAAATATGCTACTTAAGAAGTCAGAGATGTGTGAAAATAATATGCCTTTTGTCTGTCACAAATTATTGCACAGGATATAATTTGTTCAATTACAGAACTTATCCACTTGACTGGACCTATTGTAGCTAAAAGTCTTTTTTTTTAGATTATATTCATACGTATTACTATAAATTCAATTATCCGCTTCAAAATACCTTAACTGACGAAACAAGGGAACCTATTAGGCCTAATAAAAGGTTGAAAATCATTAAAACTACTTACATTGTCTAGAATCATTTTGCAATGGACTAATTATGAAGAAATTTTGAATTTATCTTCAGCATTCTATTGGATTATTTCATCATGTTTAGATTCAAACTAACATAAAGTCCTAACTCGACATTTATACTTTCCACATCAATAGCAACTTATGCAACACTTAAGCTAAATCAAGAGTCAGAGACTCCTAGAGTTCACACTTAGAAATCTATAGTTTTGAACTACTAACGAGAATGAAAGCAACTAATTAGCTACACCCGCTACCACAAGATATTTCTTTGATTTCAACACGAATAACGTGATTGCCTATTACTCTTATAAAGCACTCAACCCGAAAGTGTAGAGTTTGTTCAATGGCATTGTGAAGAAAACCTTTGACCACTAACCGCTAGGCATTCATGTCTAATTTTCATAATGTTAATTGTGTTCATATTGATTACAATTATTCTTAAACATGCATTGAATTAAAACTATTCAAGCTATGTACAACTGTACTGATATATTGTTTTTCAAGATGTTTAGAATCCTAGTAACATAAGCATTTAATTAATTTTTTGAAGATGTTTAGAACGCTGAGATAAACATTTCATTGAATCTGCTAAAAGCTCTTACAGTCACGTTAATGTGAAAACTTCGAACCATGTTTTGAATTTATGTACATGTATAAAATTAAAATTTTAATCAAGTATGTTCAAGATGTTTTGAATCACATATTTGAGTGATTAGATAAATATTTTCAAACTATTTAAAGTTATACTTATATGGATAAGTTTAGGAATCTACTGTGTTTTTCTCTAATACATTTGTAGTAATCAGGGATATCCTTACTTAATACACAATTTTCGAAATGTTTCATGTGTATAGATGCATGTTGAATGTTTCTCAAGGAATGTGGCTAAGTTTCTTTTGTTCTAGTTACTTATTTTCTCGGTTATTCACCTATGGTAGCATACTCACATTCACTTGGTAAAAATGTCCGTATGTTTGAACATAATATGTAAAAGTATACAGCGATCTTTTTCACTGGTGGATCACGTAATATCTTGAGAAATAAAGGTGACATGCGTAGCGCATACACATACTGAAAATAATGGCATCATTTTTTGTGTTAGGATGCTATGGTTTCTCAACCTGGAGCAGTACTTCAGTTCTTCTCATATATCTATGATAGAGTTACATAGAGAGCTCTCAAACATCCAGTAAAGGTGCCATCTTTAGCAAATACATTTGTTATTATTATATTGTATGTAAACTAAAGTTTATTTCAATTGATTTTCTTTGTTTCTAGCATTTTGCTTTGCTCCCAATGTAGTCAAAATCAGTGAATACTGTTTACGTTTGCTGATTAATCAGTGCAATTGAGAATATTATAAAGTCAGTAGGAAAGAGAAAAGTTTGATGCCATGGCTACAAGGTTTGTTTTTCTGAATTTTGTTTGTTTCTTCTCCTATGAGTTAATTTTCTGTGCTCTTCTTATCTTGAGTTATTAAGATTAAATAGGTTTCATACTTGTAGAAACGATATTTTACCAACGAATAGCTCGTTTCAAAGAGTTACTGGCTCTCATAGAAGGCCTCTCCTGCATATTAGACTTTTCTGGTACCAAAAAGATCGAAGATTTTTTCCCAATGGAGCCAACGACAGAAATAGAAAGCAGAACTGTCAGAATCTGGAACACCCAGAATGGCTGATCGAGTTTTTCTCCTGATGATTGATCGAAGTGAGCTGGAAGCATGGATTGCGGGTAATCATGGTGATGTACAGTCTGATGAATCGGAGACTGAATGGAACAGTCTATACATGACTCTCAGATCTTCAGCAATAGCAGCACTCAAACCAGATCTTGTCAAAACCACCGAAGACTAGCCAAGAATGACTGAATGTGCTGACGATGGAAGATGTTTGTCAACCTGAAATATTTTTCTGGCAGAGAAGAAAGTGAGCACCAACTGCTGAAACATTTGGATTTATGTGTGAACAGCCTGCAGATAAATGAAGGCACATATGGAATGGAATATGCAGCAATGGCTTTGGCACATTATAATGATATCCTCTTAGACAAGTTTACCAAGAGACTACCTGGTGGGAGAAAGGGACATCACTAGGGTGTGAGACACATTTTCACTGAAATGGAGTCAGTTTCTGTGGTAACAAAGTTCAAATTCATAACTTTCAATATATTGCAAGAGAATAAGAAACTCAAAGTGGCTGTACTTTGGAAATATTGCCGTCATGTAGTGACAGGATCACCTTGAAGTATGCCAAAGGCAAACCAGAAAACAATAGATACCAACAATGAGACACAAACCAACTGCTGCAGTCAATGCTAATAATGCCTACGCCTGGATGTTGCTCTGGAAACGAGTACCATATCTCTTGCAAAATCTGCATCATTTGCATGGGAAGGCATAACATGCAATACCTTTAGTAGATTTTAATGTTTATCAAGAGGCTACCTTGTGAGGCAATGAGACATCACATGGATGTGAGAGACATTCTCACCTTAATATAGGGAATTTCTGTGATCACGGAGTTTCAAGTTGCATTGGGAGCAAATTAAGGAAAATTTTCAAGTTACGTTTCCTCTCATTCTCATCCCAATTTAGCAAGTCCCATTTCGCTATAGTGTAATTTCTATTGTTCTTAAAATTTTGTATTTCTTAAAATTTGAATATAGAAAATTATCAATATTAATACTTTTATTCAGCTGTTCATATATACAATATATCCTTTTTTTAAATGATTTTTTTTAAATTGAGTAATAAATGACGTTGCAATTCATTATATATATATATATATATTACTTTTTTTCCCTCACAGTACCCATACAGTTAACATAAAATTATATATTCTTCTCAGATGCTCCTATTTCCCTTACAGTAATTGGGTATGTTCCCCAGAATAACAGGAGGATTGTTATGCAAATTTAAACAGGATTCCCTGATCTTTGACTGAATCGTGAGCAATGAAAGAGACAAGACACCAAGTAAATCAAGTGAAACAATGCCTATCTAACACAAAAAACAAACAAAATAAACTTATTAACTTAAGATAGCGACTTTACTAGAACTTTTAGAACTTTCTATGAATATTTATTGTACATATGAATGAAAAACTGAAGAAATGTTCCTGACAGAGAAAATATAGCATTATATAAACAAAGCAATACTGCCATTCTTCTCAGGGCGCGTAAGAGTTATCCACGCCACTGTAGATCATTCCTTTTATGAAATAATGGGAGTTACGTTATCAAGGTATCATTAGACCCACCAATGGAAAACATGCTGTCTACTTCTACATAGTTTCTTCAAGCTTGCAGAAACACTTTCCATGAGAAAATGCACATGATATCATAGGTGAAAGTCTCAGAATAATAGGTAGTTTGGACATAACGAACTTAGCAGCATTCCTTGACCAAAATTCTATAGTTAAAACTACTAATATCCATGGGCACGAAAATTGTTTGAAAAATTCCTGATGAAGTAACATAGTAGTAAACATCATACATGCATGCATACATACTACATCTTTATCCACCCCTCTACCTTCAAGTCATCCCTCTGTCTCTAACATTGTATTTTAAAATCCAATTAAAAATCTGCACATGGGTCACAAAGGTAGAAAAAGTTACTCTTAATCTTGTAAGACATGTAAACTAGATATTACAAGTTTTATAAAGTACAACTCAAAATCATAAATATTGCAAAATCAAAACTAAATATTCTATGGTGAAATAACTCTTTATTTATAAAAACAAATGAAGCAAATTTCCCTAAACAGTGAAACATAACAAATTACATACGAAATGTAACATTAATATATTTCATAAAACTAACTAGAAGTTAAACATATCCAAAACAGAGTGCAAGACTCTTTGGAATTATATAAACTAATATCAAAAGAATACAAAATAAACCCTTTAACAGTGATATGAAAATGAAAAAAAAGCAAACCATATTAGAATAAATCCTTTGATATTACATGAAATATATCAAAATGACCATTTTAATAGTGAGTATAGCAAAAGCGAAAACTACAATCTCAGAATAAAACCTTTGTATAAAAGCGAGCTATGAAAGAATTGCAAAAATATGAAGTAGACGATTTTGACAAAAACATTTAACCAAATAAACCCTTTAGGCAGTGCACAAGTGGTTCATCGGTAACATATGACTTTAGCTTGCTTGTATGCTTATGCATACTTCATGGTTTCTGTAATTCATACGTGAATGCACTAATTTGTTGGAGAAAGACAAGATAAGGACCTATCTAACTAGAGTCGAGTTTCTTCCATGACACTGGCACATGTAAAAGCCATGTTCACTCTCCATTCTGCAATGTCCATTCCTTAACTATCTTATTGTAACATCTCTTCAGTCATAGGGTGGCCCTTCCTAGCTGTTGCCATGTGAATTTAGTGCATCCACCAATTCAGAACTTGACCATTCCACATATTATTGTGGAATACATGACATAAATACTATATGGTGTAGGCAACACATCACATAAAAAGCGAGTAGTATTTTCTAAACAAACATGAGCATGTTCTCAAAATCACAGCCAATTTCTGTTATTTTGTATGACACACCGTTATGACATACAACAGTTGTTCATCCCAGTAAACTTTTTCAGAATTAGAAACTTTGTAAACATCAGCTTGATGATCTGGTAGTTTGTATTACCATTCTGTTAAATTATTAAAGTATGGGCGATAAGATGAAGTGAATGTCTTCGCAAATCCAAGCTAAAAAATAATTTGCTATTAAAATGAGTTTTCTAGTCCATGAGAATTTTTAGGCACTCCAGATTGAGATGTACAGTCTTTCTACAATATATCAGCAACAGATTATGCTGAAACATAAGCCAATCAATAAGCTTCGGTCCATGTGATGAAGTAATCAATAATGATCAGCACATATTAATTATCTGTAAAGAAGAACCAGAGGATATTCATTAAACAGATAGGGTCTCACTGTTAAGTGATACAATCCGTCAGTGTTTCTGTGTTGCTGGTATGGACAACGATGTATAACAAAGACACAGTCCTGCAACATTGTGATCTAATGTGCAATTGCTTCTCGTTTTCAAACTTCATATGACACATCAGTCATGCATAGCTCACCCAAATTGTTAACTTTATACCATAAAGGTAACACTGGTAGTGATTGAGGAAGATCACAATTACAATTGATTCTCTATTTCCTCACCATGCTATATATTATGCTCAGAAGCCATGAACATATGAATAGTGTATGTGATTACATGCTCCATTCATCCTGCAACTGAGAAAACATTGCCTCAGTTCTATGGTCATTGGTATCTGTATCCAACAGTTCACACTTCTATCGATGGTACACCGATATTATGCTTTACTGGCATGAATGTTTGTTAACATAAACTTTAGTGAAAGCAGATAATGTTGCAGTGATCTTGGAGAAGTTGGCCGCAAAACATCAGTAATATAACACAAGAATAAGGGAACTGCAGAATGTTGTTTGGTAATGGGTTGCGGCCAGTCTAGTACCATGTTAATGTTTGCAGGGTCAATAGAGACTCTATTTGTACCCACAATACAACCAAGAAGAACTGCCTGGTATGAGCCCATACTTCCCTGTTACAGGGAAGATGTGCAGTAGACATCTCAAATGCTTCAGGTTGGTTGTTGTTTATTTGGACGTCCATTTATTGTATCTATGTAGGAGTAAGTTACAATTATTTAACCTAACTGGCCATATGGTCTCACAAATACATGGGCATACTCAACTAGCAAGTCATTGAGCTTCTGCAATAGAGTTGAATCCAAATAGTTTACACAGTCTTCAACTATCGATTTAAGATATTTGGTAACTGTGTACTTGCTCTTGGCTTTAGTGAGACAGAAGGAACACTAATAATACTGTTAGTCTCAGTTATCTATACTTTATTTACCATGACAATAACAGTTCTAGCAGGAAGCTGGATAGCTGATTGCCAGTAATTGCAGAGTAGCACTGCAATTTTATTCTTTCGCAGATAGACAACTGTTCGATCTAATATTACCCGTAACTAGATAAAAAAAACATTGCATTTCATGAATTAGTTATATTGTTGTATTACACAGCTCCAACACATTAGACCTCGTTTTCAGTATACCTCAGAACAGCACTTTTGTACGTGAAGATACCGTGACTTACTCTGCAACATATACACATGTGATTCACTGTTCCTGAGCCTGGCATGTCTGCAATTCAATAACATTCCCATGATAATGCAGTTCACCTGGTATCCAGGCAAAACTGACCAACAGTATCCCTATGATACCAATGCCATATTTAAGGTTGCTGATGACTATCTACATTATGTTATTGACAACATGTAGACATGGCAAGAGGCATGCTTTATCGGTCATATCTAGCTTATTACCATTCATCAAAATGAAGTTGGTTCTAACTGAGTGGAGTGTTAGTGTTACTCAGTATTTGATACACAGTTAGATAAGCAAGTGTCCCGGCAGCTTGGTATCTACCAGGAGCTCTAGCTCTAGTTTCTTCACCCTATAGGCCCATATAAAATACTGCCCAACCTTGAGAGAGCAGCTGCTCTGGTCACCACACATTTTGGCATGCCTTGTCTACTGCAGTTTCCCAAGTGAATAGTGACAAGACTTGACCTTTGTTAGTTACGGAGTTAAAGTAGCAAAATGTTCATCTTGCTTCCAACCTTCCTGTACCCTCTGTACAGTTGGTCAAATCTGATAACCTTAATCAAGGTATGGGCATGCCACTTTAAAATGACCTAGTTTTCCACACCTAAAGAAGATGCTTTGATTCTTCCTTCCATACCAACGTCCAGGTAGAAGTATCATTAACATTGGCTGCAAAAAGTCACGGTAATACTCTTGGGAATTTCTGCCTACCAACTGGAAGCCAGTTGGGTTTTGTCACAGTGTCAGAATGTTTTGACTGCCAGTTTACCTTCGTTGAAGCTTGAGCTCAAAATGATATAATCACTTCAGGATGGAATTCTGTTGGAGGTACAGCCAATGTAGTAGCTGCTATGGATTTCTTCTTCTCTTGCAACTAATTTTCGAAATTTATTATCTTTAATCTATATCCTAAATTTTAATTCAATTATGAATAAATAAAGCGATTTGTCATGTTTCTTCGCTTGCACAAATGAAAAACTTGTCCTCGTGTTGGCGTTTTACATGTTTCTAGTTTCTACAAAACTGAACAGTATATCTAGGCTTGAAGAACAGTGTCTGACACTGTCCTACTATTTAATAATAAACTAACGAACCCCCCGTTTCAGTGGTGTAAGTCGAAAGCCCCTAGATAGGCTCACTTTATAACCAATCAAAATAACTTTCCACACTTGTGACTGTTTGATATAATTAGTGTATCTGTGAGACGATTCCCATATTTTAATAAATCTACCAACTCACACAGAAGTTTTGTAGTTTATTTTTTCTTTCTCATATTAAGTAAATATTTTTTTGATTATTTCATATATAGTGAAGGCACTCTGTTGGGTATGCGTGCATTGAGCACGTTATTGGACAACAATAATATCATGCTACTTTAAATTAGAGATACATTTTTAGTTTGTGTTTGTTGTTTGCTTGCTATTAAGCACAAATGGGCTACATGAATGTTTCACTGCAGAGATCGGTCCCTAAATTGTAGTGTTACTTGCACTTTAACCTTTTTCTGAACCACCAAGAGCAAGATTTTAACCACAAAAGCATTTACTATGCGTATATATTGGGATAATTGAATAAAAAATAGCTTAACAATTTTCAAATGCTTCGTCTGGTATTTGTAACTTTAAACAAAATAAATATTGATAAAGTAATAGTCATTATTTGTATTAGTTAAATATACATATATTGTAAACGTGCACAAAATATCAAGTGTAGAACTCGTAGATTCATATAGTTGAACATAAAGGAATCATCCTTAGTTACACCAACTATTACGATTTAGTATCAAACAAGATGCTGAAACCCATAGCATAAAATATGATGTTCTATCTATTGAACGTAATACAGAATATTAAGAGGATTATGGTGAACTTCAGCATTAGGGATGAAATACGTATACACTAACTCAAAACATCACATGTAATAGAAACTTACCACTAACATTGCACAGAACTTACAAAAGCATTAGTTACTGAATTTCTCAAAAAGATAAAACGAAAATTATATTTAAAGATTAAAAAGATTTTGCGTCCAAACTGCGCAACATTAATATTACGAAGTATACAATTTATCATTAAGTCTCTCAATGTCACTTATAAAAGAAGGATTTATTGTAATTGTAGTGAAACTTATGAATTTTAATGTACACTGGAAAGTTCCTCATCTTCATTTAGACAAAATAATATAGCACTGGCAATTTATAATTATCTTAACAAATGTCATTATTTTCAAAAGAATCAACCTGAACTAAACGTCTGCTTTATTAGTGTGCTAACCAACTTTATGTCTTCTATTGTAATAGAGAAACATAGAAAGTTAAGTATTTTTTTTTCCAAAAATATAATTTTTTTCGTTATTCTGATTTATGAGAATGATTGAATATTGCCAATGTAGTTACCAATTCTCTAGACATATCTGTGTTTAAAATAACACGAGAGTATCATTAGTGTGTAATTAGCAGTTGCACCATGCATCCACGTAACCACTGCACGTTAAAATTAACATGTAATCGTTCTAAAATATTAATGATTCACTTTGAGCAAACTTATGTTGAGGAACTCGAAGTTGGAAACAAGGTTTTAAAATCAGGATTCAACATGAAGATATGTTTTAGCATTTTAGTGAGATAAACAAAGCATAATGCGATTTGAACATTATGTAAACATAACTGCACATAAATGTTTACTTTGTGCAAAGACTGGGTGAAAGGATTTTTGAAGTAATATAAATACCTACCCACTTCACGCATATACCTCCTAAGATAAAAATAACTTGAAATTCAGTTTAGAAACTTTGAAACATCTGAGTGAAAAATATAACTAGCAAAAAAAAAAATGGGGATTTTGTTCTCCAAAGGACAACATGGTTCAAGCCTCTTTAACTCATTACGTTCAATTTTTTCATCGTTATTACAAACTGGGCAAGTCTTTGTGTTCATTACAATTAAGTTCATAACAATACATTTTGTAGTAAAAAATACATGCTGTTCTCAAGTATGATATATAATTTCTTCGTCTGGAAACGTGTTTGCTAATGAACTTTCCACATACAACTGAACTTGGAAATAGTAAATGCATTTAGGTATAATTAAAGTGCACGTAGATTAATCTTAGTGATTTGGCGCATTAATCAAGGTGTCATTTCCTTCTGAACATCCAGCAATAATAATATTCGTAACTTGCAAAATATCGAAAACAAGTTTTATATTTTTTTAATACATCATTATACACAGTCTTACATGATACATTTTTGTAATAAAGTTCAAAGCAAGATAAGTGTCCAACAAAAAACCGAATTTTAAAGAAAATATTAATGTATTCAAAACATACGACTGTTTTTTCTTTATTATTCTAACCTTAGAAATAATGAAAACTGTACCATTCAACTTAGTATCTAACCTCATCTTTCATCTTTGGGTGAATTAAATAGTCTTGCGACTTGCGAAAAATTCGTTAAGATCTATTTTTCCCATAGAAGTACGAAGTGAAATGTTTAGAAATGTGGATGGTTTTGAGGGGTTTGTTTGTTTTGAATTTCGCGCAAAGCTACACGAGGGCTATCTGCGCTAGCCGTC
>NW_013669574.1:69048-73227 GCF_000517525.1 Limulus polyphemus | reverse complement strand
GGTTTTGAGGGGAAAAGATAAAAAAAAAAAACTAACTAATATTTTTGTTCAGTGTATTAATTAGGACAGAAACCTCTAATAAATAAAACAGAAAAAAGAGAAAGCAGTTATATAATTTACTTATATAGTTATATAGTTTATTTCTTTTATACTAGATTTTAATTTGATACCATAACGGTCACTCATATGCATCAGTTACTAGATAAAATATGTACAAAGTTTATATTTCTAATTCCACTGAAATAGTTCATATTAGTAAAAAAAATTGTTATAAAGCTACTAAACAAGTTAAGAAAAAATAACACTAAGACAGAACCGAGTTATTTTCTGCTATAGAAAATAATGAACTAATTATATAAATTAAACAAAATATAAAAATACCTGACCACGGTTCACATTAGTGTGTAGAAGTTTCGTCCCCATTAACCCTTTACAATAGCAGGCTGTCCATATATGTAAAATTACTAGTTAAATTTTAACCGAGTTATTACACAGATACTAATCTTAGCGCCCCCCAGTGGCACAGTAATAAGTCTGCGGTCTTATAATATTAGAACCAGGTTTCGATACCCTTGATGAGCACAGCACATTTGCGCTTAACTACAAACAAAGTATTCTCACCTACCACCTTCGTTGCGTTCCTGTGTGGTATACTGATTACGCGTACATGGAGAATACAAACACCATTTTCCTGTTTATGTTCATGAACATTTAGCCGTTTGTAAAAAAACAAGGGTCTATGCTAACAAATATCTTCCCGTATGCCAAAGAGAAACATAGACACGTCATCACTTTGGATAATTTAAATTCTTAATTGACAGAGAACTTTTAAGAAAATAAACTTTTGATCAACAAACCTTCACCAGACCACTAAACCATTTAAGTTAAAACTGTCTAATTAAGCCTATACTTTTCCCATTTTTATTTTATTTCCATTTTGTATTAATCTATACTTTTAGGCTTTATATTAATATATTATATTTTCACAGAAGATCCACTGAAGATAGATTACGTATAATAAGATATTTATTTAAAACTTTTACCAAACGATAGCTTTCTGGGTTTGAATAAAAGGTTTTAGATATGATACATAGCAAATGTGTTAAAGCAGCTTTTGTTTTGGCCTAAAACCCAAGGTGTTTGTGCATAATCCAATAATATGGGTTAAAACATTACTGGGACTTAAGACAACATACATAAACTTCTGGCAATACTACATTTAACTGGCAATACTACAGGTTTTAAATATTTAAGGGCATATATATTTGTGATTTGTAAGAGTATTGTCTTCTATAATTTTACTATTTCAAAAGTTTTTAGTGGTCCATCGACTAGTCTGAGTCTTATAAAGCTAAGAATCTGGTTTCGATATACATAGTAGGCAGAATAAAGATACTCAGTTTTGTGCTTTAGTGTTTAACAACTACTTTACAAATGTATTTCACTTTAACATGTGTGGTGAGTGAATTTTCATTCAACCTTAGGCGCTAAAGATTTAATAGAATATATTTGTAATCCTATTATAAAAATCATGCTGTTTTTTATTCAATGAATTTTAGTGAAACTCAATAAAAGTTGCTTCAACTTGTAACTATTCCAAACACAAATAATTACCTCAACGTTCCCATTCTAAAAGTATAGGTATAGATTTTATAGTCAATTTTCTTCACAGCAAAAGGTAGAGTAAAGAATGTTTGTAATTAAGCACAACGCTACACAATAAGCTATTTGCGCTCTGCCCACCACGGGTATCGAAACCTGGATCGTAGTGTTGTAAGTCCGCAGACATGCCGCTGTACCACTGGCGGGGAGGGGGGGGTTAGTAAGGAATGAATGAAGTATGATATTCAGTTTTTAATTACGTGCGGTTCACACACTTGAAAGAGATGACCTGATCGATAAATTCACAATTTATCGATATATATAGATATATATATACATATATATCTGTTTAGTAATTTTCATTCTTTACAAATGTCAAAAGATATGTAAATTATTATACCACCTAATATTAAATAAGCCCACTAATCTATAAATAAAGTGAGTAAACTATGCCATCTACTGACAAAATTTCAAAATGTAAGTTTATTATTTTATTAATTTCTTACATTTTGCTACAAATTTAAAAACAATAATTTTATATTTTTATAACTATCTGAATACGAAAGTTGAATCACTGATTTTATATATATATATATATATGCTATTCTAATACAAGGAAACTAAGACAATTATAGTGTTTCACTGTCTCTGTGTCGAGTGTGATCAGTGGTGAGTGTGCTCGATTGTGAAATCGAGGGTCCTGATTTGACGGTCAAATTTCACTATTCGATTATCCAAGAGTTAGTGTTAGGTGCTGTTATCCCTGTAGTCCTCCAGTTAAATTTTAGTGTCAGTTAGTGCAGATAGTCCTTGTGTAGTTTTGCGTGAATTTCACACTCAAAAAAACACCATCCATGCAGATTAATATAAGTAACCATGTGTCCATCTGATGCCACTGAGATTTGTGAAAATCAGCCTAGACAGCAAATGCTAAGATACGGCAGAGGGTGTAGCAGAAAAGCTATGTGAGCAGGCAACTTTTATAAGAACCATAGATGGTTTCTCAACCATACATTATGAGAAGACCTGGTGGGCATTCATCATCTGGTAGAGCAACGCCATTCTGAAATAAGGCTAATGGAGTAACCAAGCTTTCCACAAGAAAGTCAAGGATGCAGCTGGAAAACGTTAGGTGAGCACTCTTCTGAATAGCTAGAAGCAATGAACATCAACTAGACAGTGCCGCAAACATAATATTTCTAACAACTTGCTTGTAGTACTAAATAAAATTCATAGTGGTTATTCCCCAAATGGATGATAGAAAACAAAGCAACATTGCATGACCAGATTAAATTGACAGGAAGACTAACATTGTTCTTAGACAATTAAAAAACTAAAAGTCTGCCATTGTATGTATTCTAAACAAATATTTAAATTAGCAGAAATAACACCGATCTTTCAGAATACAATAAAAGTTTTAGTGAAGAGTTTAGTCGCGCTATTTGCATTATATAATATGTTTTAACCTTTAATTTTGGGTCATCATCAGGTGTTGATTCAAATAACACAGTTGACAAATTTATACGAAATGTGCAGCTATAACACATGGTTGGTAGATTGGTAGAAGTAAACATATGACATGTAAGAAAAACGAAGCGATCGATGATTTTTTTATCAAATATAAAAACACATGTTTAATAACTTAGTTATTTGTCACAGGCTCTTAAAGAACACAAATGTTTCGAAATTGTGCTGTATGTTTTATATAAGTCTATTCGTACATTTAAAAAATACTCGTTCATTGTATTATTGAAAACAAGTTGTGAATAACAATTTGTTTATTATTAATTGGTAAGTTTTTAGTTAGAACGTTATCCATGTACTAAAATAGTCAATGAATAACTTAGAATTTACCTCACAGATGGCAGCAGAACCATGTTAGCCAGAAAATAGAGAATGAAAAAATTCTGTTTTTCTTAATTAAACTTTCTTTTGACAATTATATTTTTATGTTTAGCAAACATTCTAAAAGATTATACAGATTGATTCAGGGCATACATCTTCTAGACGCAGAACAGTTATTTAAGTTAAAATTAATTGTACGAGAAACAGGACTTGAGTTTCGGGAAAACAGATTGATAATAGTATTACATATTTTACATTTTCACCTCATTTTGAAATTCAGTATGTATAATAAATAAGACTATCGATAAGCTTCTGCTTTTTCTAAATTTATTTAATAATTGGTTACATCTTTTACTCTTAAAGGGCCTTTTCACGGAACATTCTTGCATGGCCTTAATCATATTACTTTTACTTGACACTTTTTTTTGCAACTAATTTGTGTTCAACATAGTGTTTGGCACTTTTTAGTTATATTCTCTGTGTTTATTCTCCTATATCAAGTCCTAACGAACTATACAAACTCACAATGACTTTTGGTATCAATGGAAATTTCTTGCATTGTTTTAGTCACTGTTACGAATAACTTCTATGCTCTATCCAAATATAGTTTTAAATCCACTGTGAAATTTTTAAGCAATTCTGAGCACAAGTACAAGTACATAAAAATACAAAATTCAGCCCCCAGTAGCACAGCGGTATGTCTACAGACTTACAACGCTAGAATTCGGGTTT
>NW_013669574.1:62223-68078 GCF_000517525.1 Limulus polyphemus | reverse complement strand
TCTGACAATTCGAGAGAATCTTGAGTTCTAGGCATGTTGTAGTACAATATAATTAGTGTGCGGACCATTTTCATTTATATAGTGCTCTTTGAACACAAATTAGTTAGCATAAATCAGTTAAATGACGAAAAATTAGGTGTCTATTTACCTGTGAGCAATGAGTGTATATTTCAAATCTAGAAAATTAAACGAAACAGCAAGCATATTTCTCTATGTAAGTCTAGACCTGATTATTTTGATACAGTCTTATAATCAAGGTAGCAATGACACCAGAGGTTCTCATTTATTAAAATCAAACACTGAGAAAACTATCTTTATCATTAAAATGTATGTGATATGTAGTTTACCGTATGTAAAGAAACATTTTCATACTGCTTTTTTTGAAAAACGATACTTATAATATAAGCCACATCATACCGAGCCTGTAAATCGTATGTATTTTTTGTAAAAATTGAGATGGGGCAATAAACATACGCCATGATTTTGTTTGTTTGTTGCTAAGCGCAAAGATGCACAACGGGCTGTCTGTGCTGTGCTTGAAACTGGTTTTTAGTGTTATAAGCTCTCAGGCTTTCCGTTAGGCCGTTGGGGAGCTTATCGTGATATACTGTTTATAATTTTAGTCATTGGTTAAAGAAATTAAATGGACCTCGTATTTTGTATATACTTGCAGAAACCAGCCCTACGAGCAGCTGTACGGTCAGGATCATGGCGAACTGAACAGTGTGTTTCTCGGCTACGAAATTGCTTCTTACTTCTTCTAACCGCATCTTGGCGAACAATTTAATGTGCTTCTGTATTTCGGATTTGTTCCTGGATTCTTCTCATTGGATCTTGCCTTATCTCTTTCTTTCTGTTTCTTGCATCCTGACGTTTCATTTTCTTTCTCAAAGTTTCAGACTTTCTCCGTCATAAGTCACTTTTCCGTTTGGCAATTTTTAGCATCGACGTTTTTGATCACTTTATACTCATACTGAAGTAAAAAAAACACTTACGTAGCTCGAGTTACTACAAAATTTTTGCAAATTTCTATGCAACGAACTCTGAATGAAGGATTGCGATTCCTTCCGTCATAGAACAATTCAATTCATAGCGCACGCTTGGATTCTCCAGCAGAAAAAGCTACTTTTCTTCTGAAATATCACAGTGATTCTCCACTAGAAAGACACACTTTGAGATTCTGCATTAAACTCACTTCGGCCCAATTTTATAAGTTTTATTTAAAAAATACATTTCATTGATAATAATAAATGCACAAAATTAATAAGGATGGAAGTACCATTTCCCCATTAAGGAAACGATTTAGAAAAAAAAAATTTATAAAATAAGGTATTTCTATTTTTATTTCATTTAGCGAGGGTCTATTTTATAACATTTTTCATTTTGGTGTGATATAAAACTGAAAACAAACTGGACACATACATTAAATAGTTTTTTTCTTTTTTATAAGAGACACAATTGTAATAAAACTTTGTCAGGAACTTCCACTTATGATAAAAGTTCAGAGATGCAGCTTTTGAGTGGGTTGTTTATTTTTTTTAACTTAATTACAACGTTTCGACGACTTTTATGGCCATCACAAGGTAATTGTCATCTATTGTGTGAAATAGTAAAGAAATACTGCGCGAGTATTTTGGTCCAATTCAGACAACATATAGGGTGACACTGTGTTTTTTATATAAATTAGGATTTAGTTCACGAATAATTAATGCTTCTTTTATTCTTCTTCTATTAATGTTGTTCTCATTGCATAATATTTTAAAGTTGTTAATATTAATTGTATGTTGATTCGTTTTGCTGTGTTCATGAATGTAGGATGCGGGATTGTTATTTTGTTTGATGTTCATGCTTAGGTTGCGTCCCGTTTCGCCTATCTAAGTGCTATTGCATCGAACGTATTGATACTTGTAGATGCTTCCGATGTTGAAGTTGTCAGAATACACCTTTGATTTTAGTGCTCGATTTTTGAATAAAAATATCTTTGGTCTATGTTGTGTTTTATTGATGCTTGTTTCCAAGTGTTTGATGTTTTTGGTTACATAGCTATGATATGGCAAGACACCTATTAGTGTGTCTGAGTTGAGTTTGTGTATTTTGTTTCCTTCTTGGAGTTTGCCGTTTTCCCTTTTCCTTTCTGTTATTGAATTTGTTTTTTTTTTTTATTTGTCTAATGTTCTAGTGACATTTGTTAATAATTGTATCAGATATGTTGTAAATTATTGCTACTGCATATGTTGAGTTGTAAATGCATGATAACGTGTCAATTGTTTGATGAATTGAGTGGGCTGAGTTTCACTTTATATAATTGTTAACATTACCAGGTTTGTGGAAGATTTTCGTGTTAAAACTGTTGGAGTTTCTTTCTATTGTTATGGTCATGTAATTTAAAACCTCGTTTTCATTCTCTTCTTCATGAGTAAACTTGTTGTTAGAGTGAATGTGATTTACGTGTTGTGGAACCGATTGTTGGTGGTTTTTGTCTTCAACTCCACAAAATACATCGTCAGCGTATCTAAACCAGTGCTTGAGAAGGTGTAGCGCTGTATCAATGGCCTGACTTTCTATTGTATTGATAAACAATTCACAGAATCCATGTTTCAGAGAGCTGCCCATACTTAGGTTGTCTATTTGTTCATAAGTCTTATCTTATGATATTGATCAACCTTGCACGGCCTAGTAGTTAGGAGCTCGACTCACAATCTATGGGTCGCGTATTCGATTTCCAACATCACAAAAGCTCGCCTTTCAACCGTGGGTACTTTATAATGTGACAGTCAATCCCACTTTTCGTTTGTAAAAGGAAGCCTAATAGTTGGTGGAGGATGATGTTGTCTAGCTGTCCTCCTTCTAATGTATCACTTCTAAATTATAGACGGCTAACATATATAGGCCTCATGTATCTTTTCGGGAAATCCAACAAAACAAACAAACCTTTCTTGATATGTGATTGTATAAGATATAAACTTTTAGAAGACATTGTGATAATAATTTTGTAATGTATCTTCGTTAATAATTTTTGTACATAAAAATTAGAAGATGTCTTTTAATTTTATGATTGTTAATCTTTATATTTTGAATTCATTTCAAATATTTTGGAAGTTTGTATATTAATGAAAGCTATCAGCAATAGTTGGTGAAAGGATCGTGTTTCTAGATCTTTTGCTTTTCCATTATTGATTTTGTTATTTCCTTGGCAAATATTTAGTGTGTTGGGTGGAGGAAACACCTTATTAAAATACCTTATTTTTCATTTTGCTCTATTTCTTACCAAATCAAAAAAAGCAGTTGTCCCCTTTCAGAGAGAAAATAATTTTATACCATAGTTGATCTGATAACATTCCAATTTGTTTTATTAAACTTGGATCTATTTGATTTTATGTGTTATACATTTACTTTTCTTGTTTGGAACTATTCCAATTCCATGTTGTTTCATAACGGATTAGCTGAATTTAGATTTTCTTGTAACAAGTTTATAGGAGTTAATCGTACAGCTAGACGGCTAAAGTAAGACGTAAATCAATCGTACTACTATGCCAAAGTCAAAAATGGATTTGGTTATTTCAAATTTGTTCTTCTTGATTTACACCTTAAAATATCTAAATACTTAAAACGAAATATTTTGGAATAGCAAATGGTCCAAAAATGTAATTTACAAGAGATACTTTTAAAGCTGGTCTTACCATATGAACTGCAGAATTTACAGAAAACAAACAAATGAGGCCACCGTCACAAGTCAATACTAACAACATAAATGTTCTTGACATAGAAGACTTAATAACTATTCACTATGATTTTAATCAACTGTAATGATTAAATTTAGGCATTCCAGGGATAAGAAAAGTAACATTACTAAAATGATATAAGAGCCTGCTACATAATTATTTCTAATCTATTAAAATTGGAGTATGTTTATAAGCTAATTTGTAGAACTGATCATGATTTCTCAGATACATCGCAATCAGTTTTTAGTGAATATTAGAATAAATATATTAAAATTAACAGTTATGCTGTTGTTTGAAGTTAAGCAGAAAGCTACACAATGGGCTATCTGTGCTCTGCTCACCACGGGTATCGAAACTTGGTTTCTAGCGTTGTAAGTCAGTAGACATTCCGCTGCGCCACTGGGGGATGTCATGCTACTGAGTGGGTTCCCATCTATATTAAATACCAGTCGTCCTTACCCGGTGTAGCCAGGGTATTACCTGAACAAAGGGCAGATGTTTAGTTATTTGTAAACACAAAAGATCAAATTTTCGTTTTTCATGTAACAATACACGTCAAAGGCATAAAGATACTAATATTGAAAAGAAAGAGACTGTTTTCAAGCATTCTATGAATATGAAATTAGTACGAACAAACATTTAAATATAATCATTTCCGCCAATAAAATGAATTCTAACAATTTTATGCGTGTTTTTTATTTAAAAGAAGCCAATTTTTACAAAACTGTTATTGTTTAACATTATTGTCAGAAATGATAATATGAATTCAAACACTTTCATGCGTAGTTTCTTTTTAGAAATATATAAAACAATAAGAGTTTTGTAACGTTTGTTTGTTTGTAACTAAGCACAAAGCTACACAACTGGCTATCTGTGATCTTCCCACCACGGGTATCGAAACCCGGATGCTAGCTTTGTAAGTCCGCAGACATACCGCTGTGCCACTGGGGGAGTTTTGTAACGACAGGCTTTTAGAAAACGTTCTACAGAATATAATCTAAACTCTTGTTCAGCCCTCTGTTTAATCACTCTTTCAGCTAGCCAAGCTACTCAACTTACTTTGTATTTTAATATCAAAGACAATATTTATAAACTTACAAAAACACAGTATCTATGTGGTTTCGATGTAAAATTAAGATTTAATTTTACAATGTATAATATGAAGTATGAAAAAAAAGTCCTTCATTTTTTCTCTACATAATACCTACAGCTCCCCAGTGGCACAACAGTGTCGCATTTTGGAACATTTTCATTAACCACTCCCCAAAAAACGTTTGAATACAAGAAGGGAAACAACGCCTCTGTAGCCACAAATAATATCAAAGAAGCTTATGGAAATGTTTTGAACGTTCGTAAGTGTCAGCGATTGTTCAGCAAATTTCGTTCAGGTAATTTTAGCCTTAAAAACTGGGATGGCGGGGGCCGACATGTTGTAATTCATATTGATGCTCTGAAAACGCTTGTTGAGTATAACCCAAGGCAACACACTCGTGAAATGGCCCTAAAATTGCATGTCTCTCCTGAAACAATACGTAAACATCTAAGGAATAGGGGAAAACTCCATAATGAAGGTGTTTGGGTGCCTCATGAACTCTCCAAAGACCAACGTTTCCAGCGTGTGAACGTTGCTTCGTCTCTTCTGGTGCGTGAACCATTTTTGGACAGAATTGTCACCGGTGATGAAAAAGGATTCTCTATGCAAATATTAAATGCCAAAAACAATGGCTCAGTCCAGACAAAAATCTAGACTCCATCCGCAGAAAGTGATGGCTCAGTCCTAGACAATAACCACTTCCGAACCCAAAACCTGGATTTCTTCTGCAGAAAGTGATACTTTGCATTTGGTGGGTCATCAAAGAAATATTTTATTTCGAACTCCTCAATTCACAGCGAACTGGCAATGCAGAGATCTATAGTCAGCAACTGGAACGTTTAAATCAAGTCCTTCATCAGAAACGCCCTTTACTCATCAATCGGAAAGGTGTTCTTCTCCACGACAATGCACGTCCATATGTGGCACGTTTGACGCAACACACGATTATGGAGTTGGTTTGGGAAGTTCTCTCCCCTCCCACCATATTCGCCAGATATGGTACCATCAGATTACCATCTTTTTCGTTCGCTGCAACACCA
>NW_013669574.1:44318-62213 GCF_000517525.1 Limulus polyphemus | reverse complement strand
GGAAAGTGTTAAAGAAGACATCAACATGTTTTTGCTTCAAAGCCAAGTGATTTCTTTAATCAGGTCATTAACAACCTGATTGTGAGATGGAAAAGCATCATAGATAAGAATAAAGACTATTTCATTTGATAAATGTTTTGTTTTGATATATAAGTTGTTCGGGTTTTTTCATTTAAAAAAACGCGACATTAATTTCTTGACGACCTAATACAAACAAACAAATAATACCGGTTATTGTATTTTCCTTATGTTTATTATACCGATGCAATTGATTTAAACTGTATATTAATCATAAGTACGAATTTAATAACTTTAATACCAGATGTCAGTTATTGTTACGACTGTTGCTTAGGTAATTATTTTAAAACGGAGTTCCTTGGTTAACGAATTTTTATCGCTCAGTACATTGTTGCCCGATGAAGGACCCAGAAAGAGGGCTGAAAGCAGCAAGTAAAGGTATTTTAACGTAGATAAATCTCCGTATAGAATTCTACATATTAATTTACGTTACGAGTCTTAAACCACATTTATTAGAGGCTACTTAAGCATGATGAAAAATATCGCTTACCTTTTGTGATATTCTTCCTCTGTAGGTATTTCCTCTCCTTTCATTTTCTGGTGAAACTCACTGCTGCACTTCTCGTTCAGAAATGATTTTTGTAAAATGAATGAAGAAAGGATTGCATCATTCTTATCTCCTTCAATTGTTTTGAAATCTTTTTTTTTAATATAAGATCTTCTTTCAAATTTGTTTTTTTCGCTGCATGGATGATAACGACTTTTGTTAACAAGTATTTTTTATCAGTTTGAAAATAAGAAATACAGACGAACAGACATTTAAATATACTCATTCCCGCCTATAATATGAATTCTAACACTTTTATATGTTCGTTTTTTTTAAACCTGTTGTTACAAAACTGCTATTATTATTTACACTTATTCCTTAACAATTTGTTGTACGAAGCGACAGATGGCAGCATATATTTATCTCTATTTATGGTTATTGGGTAAAGTTATAGGCCAAAAAAACTGGCCAATTTTTTTTAGAAAAAAATAATACCCAGGTGCTAACTCTCAGAATTCCCTTAGTATGCGTGCAATGTTTTATGTCTCTAAATTATTTCTTCTTGGAGCTATGGCACTGACTGACTGACTGACATCCACCCACAGGTTGTTGTATTAGTATAGATATGATTCAAGTTATGATAACCCAAATGCATTTTCTTGTACTTACTATAATTAAAGGACATTCTATAGTATCCCAACTTCCCCAGTATGGCTAGATGTACCTAACAGTTTTATGTCATCAATAAACTTTACTAATCTACGAAACTAGTCAACTGTGTTGGTGATGACATTAATTTGAAAAGTTGAAGTTTCGATCATTATATTAATGACCTATTAGCTAAAAATATTTTGTCAAAATTGTTTTATCTCACTATTTTAAATTTCTCCCCTCCTCTAATTTGGATATAGGGCTCATGGAATTATTATGTTTTTATAGTAAAATTATCAAACATTTGATATTTGGACGAATAAATCCCAATAATAATGGAAACCGACTTTATTAATGCATAAATGATAACTTTATACTGGAAAATGATTATCAACCCACGCATTGTTATCCTAATGGTGATGAGATATTTTAAGCCTAGCCATCTCCATTTCTAATTTAAGTAATATAATTTCTGGCTTCCAATTACCGAGGATGTTTCTAATTATCACTGATCAATTTACATACAATTAAAATTTAGTAAATTGCTAAATATGTAATATAAAACCATTAAAGATTATAATGAAGTTCAATGCCAATATCTTACAACTATCTTAGGTAGAATCAATCCATAATTCCTTTAAGATATTTATTTTTATGTAAAACAGTTGAACAATGTTTAATAATGAAATTGAACAATCTAATCCAAACAAGAAATTAAGAAACAAATAAATGACAACCTACATAATAAAGTTAGAATGTATCGATTTAAAAAAAAGCACTTAAAAACGAGTTTATTAAATCATAAGATTATAAAATTATAAACTTATAGAATATACTAATATATTAGTTAACAATTAACTACATAGCAAAAATGTCAGACAAACATCCCATCATAAAGGTGATACAAAATGTTTTTAGGAAAAATTCTTTCTTACCGAGTTTATAAAATATAACATGCTTTCATCCTTATATCCTTCGTTAGGCCTAGTTACATGGCATCCTATGTGAGCTTGATTTTGTTCTGTATTGCTTTTTTTTAAACTAAAAATATAGCTAAACCTGATCCAAATCGAGCTGGAAAGTAGGTCAGGCTCAAAACCTACCGTAAAACGAAAACGTATAAAAGTTGATGTACAATTGAAATTACACCAGATAAAGCATGTAACATATGGTCATGTAAATATTCATTCAATGATATTATTTACAACTGACCTAGTTGGAGTGGTGAAAAGTTATATAAGCTTGCATTTGCAGTTTTCGTCTGAATAAGATATTGGTTTTGTTATCCGAGATTATCTTCATGTATGCAATATTACAGTCTCTGTTAAATAGTGTAGATTGCGTTTTCTACACAAAATGGAGCGTTTAATTTATGTATGTTTCACTTAACATTTACTCTGTAAACTGATCTGTACGAAGAATCATGTTATGTTTTCCGCAGGTGATTATATTGTTGATTTTAACATGCTTTAGCCATATAATTATTCTGAATATCGCAAGTTATATTTTGTAAGCTATATTTGAGATTAATGGGATTGGGGATGTTCTTGAGGCAACAAAGCTATGTGGTTAACCTTTTGCTTAAATAGTAGTATCAGTGTAAGTGGGCTTGCAGTTTGAAGTGGCATTAATTATTTGTGATAAAAACTACGCTAGCATGAAAATTGGATCATTCAATGACCTTTCGGAATGCTTAAAATACTATCATGTGAATTTCTATCAGATGTCAGTTTACCATGGTATGTCAACTCGTTACGTTAATGTTGGAATATATATCTCAAACTCATTGTGCACTAAATGTAAATGAAGCACACTACATTTAAGATCGGAAGTTGTTCAGTACATTATAAGTGTTTATAACATTTATGTTTTCTTTCAATTTTGTTTAATTTTTACAAAGAGTTTACTTGAATGAACTTCTGTGATACTTAACAAGCATAAATACAGTAAATCCTCATTTGTCAGTTACGATTGAGTCCTCCCCCCCCCACGAGTGGGTCAGCCGTAAGTCCGAAAGCTTATAACACTACAAACGGGTTTCGATACCCGCGGTTGGCACAGCACAGACAGCTCTTTGTGTAACTTTGCGCTTAACAAGAAACAAACAAAACAATAACACCTACAAAAAAGTTACGATTTAAACGCCGAAAGCTGACAGAGCATTGGAAACTAACAGGCCTAACATATCTTTTACTTGAAATCCGAAACAGGCAAATTAAAAGCAATGATAAAAACTTCAATATACGTGATTTTTATTAACATTTTAGGACTAAAACTTTACTTGCTCTGAGAAAGGAAAAATGTATCTCATAAATTCTAGCAGCTCCTTTGGATATTTAGAACATATTTTTATGTTAGGGATGTGTTTCAATCTGAAGAATCTTAAACTGACTAACAGAGTATCTTTATGTTGTTTTTTCATTATATTTTCTGTGGTGCTTTCATATTCTATTCTAAAATACTATCAAGTGAGTTTGAGGGGTCTTTTGTATTTCAACTTGCGAGATATGACTTTAATCGTCCCTTATAGGTCCTCATAACATTCATAAAAATTATTATTTTTTGTTTCAGATAAAATATCGTCCATATATAATATTCTGTTTAGTTTTAAATAATTCTTAGAATAATAAAAGTTTTATGGAACTAATTACTAGATGAATTATTCTTGAACTAGTTTGGTAAATGTAATTCATTCAAGTGAAACAACGAATAAGATGCAAGAGGTCTTGTCAGTCATAATATTTTTATTTTCTTTCTTAGTTGTTCACAACTTCAGTGAATTTTGCACTCGTAATCGATTTTAAACCACAAATGCTTATATAGCTTTAATACTGAAACTTAACTGAACGTAGTTAGTTCAAAAGCATTTACTATTTGATCTCCAAAGCTAGAAATACTTTGTACTTTTTTCTTAATTGTTCTTTTGAAGTTTAGAAGTAGTATCTTCTGCATAAGCTATACACAGAATACTGTCCATTACACCAGGCAACAAAATAAAATATTTTTTCCTGCTACTAGAAAAATTTTAATGTTTCTAAGTAATTCGACGATGCTGATTCTAAAAGTCGTGTTGAAAATTGGTGATAACCTCTAATTTTTGAGTTATAATGAAAATAACAACTTTTTCAATGAAAATTTCATTTAAAAATGTTCAAAAAGATTATATACTGAAAATATATTCAAGTGAAGTTCAAAACTTTCATCATGGTATTATTTTTTTTTATTACAAAATATCTGCTTGACTTGTATAACGATTTTTTATTATATATTTGTTTTATAATCAACGTTGTTTAGATTAAGTTTATATTTAAAAACATGCAGAGCTTATAGTGTAAAATATGTATTGCGAAACTCCCGCCTATTCTCCAAAGTTGTAGAAGATTCTTGAGAGTAAGAATCAACAATATATATATTTACGTAAACGCTTAAATGTAGCATCAGTATTGTTACGTAAAACTGAATTTTCTAGAAAGCCTCCATACGCCTATAAATATAACCAACGTGACTATAGTTTTCTATAGTCAGTGTGCTATAGACTTCAGAAGCTAGAACTGTGATTGATATAACTCTTATCAATCGGAAAACGTCAAATATTTTACCAGGAATCTTTACAAAGTTCGAACATTAGAAATCATAACCTCAGTGGATTCTAATCGGACATTAGTATTTTTACAAAAATATTATATAAATTCATCGTTGACAACTCGGCGTGTGTGACTGGTAAATAATGAAGGACAAAGCTAGCTTGCTCCCTGTTAAGTGAATTATGCCTACGTCATCTCATAATCAACTCGCTCATCGTGAACCCTCGATAAGATATCGAAGAAGTTCCAGACTAGAAAGAAGACTTGTAAGTTTGTGAAACTTTTGTTTATAAATCATTGTTTGTAATAACTATTTGTAATAAACTGTGTTTGTAAATTGTATTGTTGTGTGTATATCAAAAACGAAAACTGTGTGTGTCAATCTTCTTGGCAAATATCATAAACTGACTATATAGCGGCTTTTATTTAACTGCTCAATCCAAAGTATTATTTTTGACAACCAGGTTGAATGATTTTCAGCCCAAAAGTTCTTTCAAAATGATCATCCATCAACACTTCTCGAATCTGTGGCCTAACAAAGATACCACCATTCATTTTTGCTTCACTGATTTCTGGAAACTTGTCACACAGATATCAGACAGATTTCTTTGCAGGATAACTCTTTTATTTCCCATATTGCTGGTGGATGTGGATTGGGAGATCATATTCATGATATACTGGTTTCATTGCAGATGCAATATCTTGATACTTAATGTATTGTTTTGTTTTGTTTTACCTGAAAATTCAGAAACATTAATAATGCAAAAATAACAGTCAGTTAGATTATCTTTGGGCTCACGTCATATCGTGACAACTGCAAATGACATATTTCTTCTCCTCTTATTCGCCCACTGTGTCAAGCCAGATGTGCAAATAGTACAACACACATTTGGAGCCCAATGTTTTTCTTGGTCACCAATTTTATACCCAAAATAGTGGTAATAAGCTGCCTATACATTGTGTGTGATGTTTTTCTTTCTGAAACTGTAATATATTTTATACAAATGTAGCAGAAACGTTTGTGTGATTTTTTCACTTTCGGATTTTACTTGAAATGGAAACAGCCAGTATTTAAAATGTATTTCTAAAAAATATAAAATAATTTATGTTTACAGAACTAGAGTTTAAATTATTTTTAATTAATAAAGATTTGCAGAATTTGATAAAATGGAGATATGATGTGAGGAAGAAGATTGGACTTTGTTTAGACCAGTGATTCTGAACGAGGGGGCAATTTGAAAATTCTATAATAAGAAAAAATTTACATTATATTATTATATCTTTTCAACTCCCCGTCACACCAAACATGCTAGCCCTATCAGCCGTGGGGGCGTTATTATGTGACGGTCAATCCCACTATTCGTTAGTAAAAAGAGTAGCCCAAGAGTTGGCGGTGGTGATGACTAGCTGCCTTCCCTCTAGTCTTACACTGCTAAATTAGGGACGGCTAGCGCAGATAGCCACACCGGCACAATGCATATATAATTACGTGAAATCATACTGTTCTCAGCAGTAGTATGATGATTGCACTCAAGACTTTCAAGGCAGAAATACTGTATGATAAATGCGCAAGCTCCCAGGACGCCACAATACAACGTGTAGAACGCTACTCCATATAACAACTTTAAGTGAAATTTATTGTTTAAATAGGTACTATATGAAAACTATGAAGAAGTTACATGATAATTTAAGCTGTCGAAGTAGAAAACCAAAACTCTCCACAAATGATGTTAAGTATTTAAGGTATGTTCTTTTTTAATACAACAGTGCATGACATATTTTTCTAACAATCTTCCTGAAATACAGGTAGGAATGATACTTCGAGATCAGTAAAATGCACATTAGTTCGAAGTGGTCTCAACAGACTTGTAATACAATGTCTTAGGCATATTTAATTTTTAAACAATATACTCTTTATTTAAAGAGTATATAATAGTATCTCAACAACACTATGTCGGACATACCATTAGTAACGACGCGTTTGGCTTAATGTTTTGTCCCAACCTGCTTCATGAGCATGGTTTCTTGTAAAGAAAAAAGAGAAATCCCTAAAAATTCGTAATAGTAAAATAAATGAATATATGGAATAGTAAAAATATATAGAATAAAAAAATATTGTTTGTTTGAAGTTAACCGCAAAGCTACACAATGGGCTATCTGTGCTCTGCCCACCACGGGTATCGAAACCCGAATCCTAGTGTTGTAAGTCCGCAGACATACCGCTGTGGCACTGGGGGGGGGGGCGATTAAAATAAAGAAATTAATCCTTAGTTGAATATCAGAAATTTTTTATTAGAAAGGATTAGTTTAACACATTGATAAATATTATTACAAAAACAATATATAATAAATTTAAATCATATTTCATAATCATTAGGATCACTTACCAATATCATAATGAATACTTTATTACTACTTGTGTATCTACATCCCTAAAATTAATGTAACAGATATTATTGGAAAAAGCAAAATTGTTGCACAAATGATAATTCCTGGATATTGATTCTAAGTTATTATATTTTGCTCCAGATATTATAGTAGTAATTCACATTAGCCAGTTTTCAAAGTTGACAGAAGCTTTTTAAATGTGCCCATTTAGTACTGACAGTCGAAGTTGTCTTATCATTTGAAAAGTTTCTTGTAGATAAAAATAAGCATCAATTTATATTTATAATTGAATAAATAAATCGCTCTTTAAAGTTAATAAACCATTTGCACGGTTTAGTCATTTCTATCTAACCATGTTTTTTTCACTAGTCAGGAATTTAGAGAATGTTGTTTTCTGACGGAAAACGAGAAATATTTTTAGTTGTGCTAGTTTGTTATATTCTCATGAATAATTATAAGTCTTGAACGTATAAATTCACTGCAGAAGAATAATATCAAAAGTCAACGACGCTTTATGCACTTCCAAATTATAATTTGTCAACAAACTCAGAAAAGTTCTCATTAAACATGCGCAATGTTTCCTTTCATTGCCTCCTTTGATTTACTCAGATTTTGTACCCCCAGAGATCACAGTATCCGGTATTCAATCGTAAAGTTACGTAACTAATAGATGTAACACCGCCTGTTATTGAGTTTGTGAATTCATATCTCGTATGCAAGACTGCAAAGTCTGATCAATGGATTTGTTTTGTTTCATAAAACTTATGAAAAATTGCATTACATTATTACTCTTGCAAAAACAGTGTCAAATTAATAAAGCCATCATGGTTTGTTCAGTGTTTTATCTTCTACACTGCGTCACTAAATTTCATATGTTTCGGTAAAGATAAACTGGGATTTAAAAATAGACAATTTCACATTAGGTACCAAAAGCCACACAATAACCAGCTGAAAAAGTTTAACAGTTGCGAACACTGTCAGTTCTTATCCGCCCTGGTTCAATGATAACATGTGGACCTCTAATGGTTCTATATATGGGGTTAGATGTGGAAAGTCACCCGGTGGGACAGAGGTAATTCTTCAGATTTGCAACGCTACAATGAGGGGTTCAAATCTCCTCGGTAGACACAACAGATACCCCGATGTGGCTTTGCTATAACAAAACAAGAAACACATACAGATGTGGAAAATGACTAGATGGACATTTCATATATATCACAAACCGTTGTACTCTTTCATTTCGAAAGTGAGTTTGAGGTTATTCATTCAGAGTTCCAGCTAAATTAAACAGCCAGGTTAATGGTTATTTTATACCGTATAAGTTTCCACTAGATAACAAAATCTGTATTATGACCAGCTGAAAAATATACGATAACAATTAATCAAATGTTCCCAATGAAAGAGGTAAAGTCCGACCTTACTGAATTTTTTCTAAAATAAAAATAAAATTGTTATTAATTACGGGTATTTGAAATTCTGAAATATAATATTTTTTTCTTTCTTATAAAAAGATTAATATATGTCTTCAGATACCTAGGTGTATTGTGGTCAGACAAGGGCAGTATAAGAGTTGACGATGGGTGCCATTCAATATCTGCCTTATGTTTATTCTCTCAATTCAAAATTAGAGACAGAAATATTTTAAAACAGACAAACAAATAGGTATTTTATTCTACATCAATTCTTCGATAAATCGAGCATCAAAATTTTCAAACTTATTGAAAAGCTTATTATATTCTGCATCCATTCCTCGTTTACTTTTCAAATGCCCCCAAGTGTTGTGTCTCTCTCTATAAAAATCGCCCCCCCCCCCAGTGGCACAGCGGAATGTCTGCGGACTTACAAAGCTTTAAACCAGGTTTCGATACCCGTGGTGGGAAAAGCACAGCTAGCCAATTGTGTAGCTTTGTGCTTAATTACAAACAAACCAACAATACTTTTTTAAGTTCTTTAAGTAAAATCTTAAGATCAGAGTGCAATTTCACCTCTAATACAGAGTATAATGTCAAAGATTTCCTTCAATATGTTATATTACCAAATTCAAATTTTCAAATTAATCGTTATAACTTGTTAATTGTTTATGTTAGAAATCACTTCTTATTAAACATTTCGTTGACACAGTTAACAAGATGAAAGTAAAATGTACTTGAAACACTTGGCTCTTTTAAGTAAAAACTTAAATGCTCAGATGTTTTTGGCTAAAAATAGTTAAAATTTTATTTCAAACAACTATATATTTTACGTTTTTTGTAATAAAATACCCTTCTTAAAAATCAAGCTTTGTAAAAGGTTTAGATTATGTAACGATGTCTCTTCTAGAATAAATAAGAAAAACGAAGTTCCCATTTAATCTGTCAATTGAATGTACATTCTAATGTCTAGCTTTGTTTGACAATTTAAAAACAAAAGCATGGTTTATGGGTATAGTATTATACAAATGTTAATTATCTATTACATATTCTTTAATAGTTAGCTTTATTCTGCATTCTGATTTAGTTTTATAAATCAAGATATATTTTTTAATATTATAATTCTAGTTTATCATATGCAAACTTCAGAATTATTGTTGTTATAATGCACATTTTTGTATCAGTAACTGGTGTTTAGTTATTATTTTTATCTATTAAATTTTTTTGTTAAATTTCAGTTAATTTTTGCTTCTTTTATGTAAAAAATCTCGCCAAAAACAACAGTTTATTATAGGATAACGGAAATGATATAAATATCATAAATGAACTGTCTGCATTATTAGGATTATTTACCTAATATTGG
The DNA here is from genome assembly GCF_000517525.1 of Limulus polyphemus. NCBI lineage: Eukaryota > Metazoa > Arthropoda > Merostomata > Xiphosura > Limulidae > Limulus > Limulus polyphemus. The sequence goes on along the minus strand of NW_013669574.1, from coordinate 52,253 downwards.
GTTGATCACTTTTCGTCCTGGTAATACCTAGCTTCAAAATGTATCTTACTCGATAGTAACCCATTCTTTCTGAAACATGGACTACAACTGGTTCGTAGATATCGATAACGGCTTATGAGGGTAAATGCAACGTTCATATTAATTTCAAAGATGCCCAATTTGATCATTGTGTTGTATAAGGAAGATGACCGACTTCTCTAATACCTTATCGGGACTAATATCAGACAATACGAGCGCAGAGATTTCTTGCACTATCGGTTTGGGAGACCATTTGTCCATCATAGTGAAACTAAGTATTGTCAGATGGACATCATTGCCATAAGCGTAAAGGCACACTATTAATATATATACAATTGGTGTTCTACGGATGTGTTTGGGAGATGTAGTTGATTCCTGCAACCATATTAATTATCGCTGAAGATAAATGTGATCGCTACCGTATGTTTTCCGAAAGATGCAAAGAGGAAATTGTATTATTCTTCTAAAGTTGAGAACTTTCATATACATTAAGATCTATTTAGTTAATGGTAAATTGTAAAGCTTTTTTTTCATGAACCTGCTGAATGAAACTAAACTATTGCTGTGTAATTCGGTACTACTTTTACTGCAATCCTTCAGGTCGTTATTTACTTATTAGTGCAACGATACACGCAGGTAATGTTATTCTAACTTAGTATTTATTAACTTTTGTATTATTAAGTTCCTGTTCCAAATTCACTAAATCATCGAATGTAAATAGTTTTTAATATTCTCTCGTCGTTTCCATTTTAACTTGAATTTGGTAAGTGACTGTTTAGCAGTTACTTATGGTTTAATATGTAATGTTTAAGATCAGGAACCTAATATCATTAATAAGTTCTACTTCGGCAATAAGAGCATCCTCAAAGGAAGTTCATAAATGCAGTTGTTAGTACATTTATGGAGATATAAAGGCTTTTCCATACATACCTTATTTAATGTTTTTTTGAGTAATATTTAAATCCATTGATTTCAAAACAAAATAATAAACTCAAATTTAGGCAAAAACAAATTTTCTTCTATGAATTGGCAGCACATGTTTTAGCCATCTGATGAAGTAGACTATGATAAACTTAAAAAAGCTTAAAAAAGAAAAAAAAATATATATATACCAAATATTAAGCCCAGTTTTCTAATAACGGAAGATAAAATACAGGTAGAAGTAGTCTTTATTGTTAATCCAGAAGTTTCTAGAAACTGCATTATTGTTCAGACGGAAAGAAGATTAACTTAACGTAATGGACATAGTCTTAATGTATAGAAACAATTTTAAAGATATAGTTCGTTTGTTTGTTGTAAAGTACAAAGCCACACATTGGTTATTTTTGCAGTGCCCACTACTTTTATAGAAACGAGATTTTTAATGTTATAAGCCCAGATACTTACCGTTCCGCCACTGGGGATGGGGGTGGTGGGTGGGAAGAGGCTGAAAGCTTTGGAAGCAAGTGAGTCATATATATACAAAAAGTAAGTTAGGCTACGGTTATTTATACAGACGGTTTATAAAGTAACAAAATATTGAATTAGTGATATATCTAGTTAAAGGGTTTGTTAGTTTCTTAAAGTAATAGGTACACGATTAAATTAGTTTGTGTCAGTTAGCTAGTTATTTCAGTGAAAAATTAAGTTTGAAAAAGAAAAGTAGGGATACGAAATCTTGAAAAAATTACAGTTTATACTAAACGTATGTTAGTTTTAAAGTTAAATTATATCGGTGAAAGTTGGTTCCTCTAACCATGGAATTTGACAATTAAGAAATAAAAAGGTTTTATTATCGTTACTCGGACTGTATTTTCATTATGATTTTTACCGCATAATTCAACAGAATATGGCCAAATAGAAACCATTACAACTAATCCATTACATTAAACTAGACCAGAAACGTTCCGTCAATTTTCTTTATGAGATTTTTTCTGATAATTTTCTTGCCATTACCAGAATTTTGTTTAATTTTAACATTTTTCCAACTTATGCTAGAACCGATTATCTTTAATTATTCTTGTCATCAGACATCAACATTAAGCCTATTATATTTGTTATCACTGCAGTGTTAAAATGTGATACACCTAATACTTATGTCTTATGACAAGTATAATTAATTATAATCATGCTTCGCCAACTTGGAACAGACTTTCACACCCTAATAAGTGATTATTTTTGTATGCTATTCATGAAGGCCAGTAAACTAGTAAAGTGAATACAAATATCATCATGCAAATATGAATCACTATTTTTTCAGATGTGTAAATGGTGCCATTAGAGTCAGTGTTAAAGATTTTTGAAACTATATAAACATCTGCTATCTGTCACAAATATTTTTGTCGTTATAAGTTACTAACTTAGAACTTGTATTCAATTAATACTTGGATCAGTTTATTTCCAATTCTATCAGCAGTATTAACTTTAAGTATATTGAATGAAACTTTCTAAGAAAGGCTACTGTAGCCACATATTTCTTTTCCTTTCAGTTTACCAAGCTGAGTAAGTAATAACTATAAACAGGCATGTTCTGAATGTGCATTAACAGTGTACACGGGTAAACCTAATGGTGTTTGGAGGATAATATTTATATTATAGTTGTAAAAATAGCAATTCCTAGAACGCCTTCTTTCATGAAGGCTCACTAAACAACACATTATAAACTCATAAAAAGGACCACGAATCAGAAGTCCTCGTCAAGCTTTCCAAAAATATCTTATAAAATTCAGTATTGATTTATTTTAAGTATGCTGCCGAAAGAAAAGAAGGGTATAGAGTCGAAAATGATGCAAGAGTCAAAAGGAAAAAGAGGAGTGATGCCAAGTCTCGTTAAACATACTTTAGTACGTAGTAAGTAAGAATTAGTATATATTCTGGAATAATTTGGAAGAGTCAGTAACTTTTCTATGGTCTTTTAAGGATCGCAGATTACAAAAATATGGTTGAATAAGCTAAGTCATAGACTCGTATATATCTCCCTTGATAACTCACATAAATTTATCCTGCTTAACTGCAAACAAACAACCATCTGGAAAAGCGACACAAGTCACGCGTACCCAAGCTGTTTCTTCGACATATCACTTCAACCATAGCATTCCTAAAATTGTTGTAGAATCAAAGGCACATTCGTATATGCCGGTCATATCTCCGGATAGGTTTCTGTGGGGTTAGACTATTGAAACTGGAATAAGGAATCCGTCATCTTCTTAGATTAAGTGGATTATGGATTATGCGCATTTAACAATCGAAACTACGCTTCAGAACTATTGTCAAGGTGCGCGGTCCTTAGAGAAAGCATGAACTTTAACAAGGTGGTGAGTCTCCCTGTCGTTTTAATATAACATACTCAATCTCTGTATATTGAACTGGAATGAAACACGTCCGGTATTGTTAAATTACATTTATAAGTTTCTCGGTGTATCGAATAAGTATCAGTTATTCTACTCTTGGATAATTCTTGCAAAGTCTTTAAGTTCCTAATAGATGCTACAAGTTTTGTTGTTTGTTTTATAAGACTCAGTTTGTATATTTTATGAAATAAGTCGTCATTATTTTAGATCACGTTTTCGTTAATTTATATGGTACAATATTTGAAAGATTATTTGTCTTGATTTTCAAAAAAGCTGATATCCATCAGTGTGATCAGCTTTTCATTTCGTTTTGTCTTCTAATATCGCATACAAAGTTTTTAAAAATTTCCCGTGAAAAAAACGCCTGTTTTGTCACAAAGCATATAATTTTCAAATTAGATGATTCAAGCTACAAAATGTATTTAATTCCAGGCACATAAATTACTTTCTGTACCAAGTCTTTTTCTTGTCTTGAGTTTTCTAGGAAATAACTTAATAATAAACTATTTTATTACAAGTTAGTTATTTTCCTTCTCGAGAATAACACGTCATACAAAAGAACGAAAAGTTAATTGTCGATAAAAACTTGTATATTGCTAAAAACAAATTTATTTTGTTTAATATTATCTAATCAAAATCACCTTAGGTGTGAAAAAAAAGGTGCAACCAAGAAGAAAAAAAAAAGGATTGAGTGTGCGACTTAAAGGAATGAAATCTAAATTGACGACCAAACTGGTAGCTAGACTTATGGCATTGATAAGACTTTTGCAGCAAATATTCATTCATTCACTGCTAAACACATCAGTGATTTTATAGAGTTTTATAAAAATAATTTAGGAACAGTTTTAACAGTATAAAACGTAAGTGAAGTTAGAGTACATTTATTATTCATCACTGAGTCGCTAAGACAGTAAACATAGTCTGTGAAATCGGGAGCTGGTCAGAAAGTGAGTCTGTTAACTAGTAAATACGTCTTTAAGTTACTATGAGAATTATTTATTTAAACTTTGTACATTTTCAGTTTGTGTCTGTGACGAAATATCAGAGAAATGAAAAAGTGTTGTATTACGAGATTAGTAAGCAAGTAAATAAAATTGGTTGTGTCGGTATCGTCTGTTAACTTAGGGCTATTAGTGAACGATAGTTAGACTAACCGAAGAAGTTGTAGTAGAAATATTTATATATGTATGAATATATACATATATCGTTATTCCAAAGTGGAATGGCTCTGGCTTTATATCTTTTACAGTTTACACGAAAGTACATACCAAACAATAGGAACCATTGCAACACTGGGACCAGGAGTGGGAGTATTTTCGTAAAAACAAAGCAGAATTTTGACTCTTATTCAAGATGATGACACATGCTCAAAGTGAAGTTGAAACTTTAATGGAAATATATAGTGGAAAGAAGTTGAGGAAGAAGAAGAAAGAGAAAATGAAAACCATTAAGAAAGAAATAAAAATACGAGAAAGGAATAATATAAGAATACAATGTAAAACTTAAAAAAAAAAGACTTATGAACCCATATCAGTTTGAATGAAGACATGATGGAAAATTTCTATAATGAAGTTGAAAAACTAAAGAAAGTGTATAGACTGAAGTATTAAAAGCTAAAAGAAGTGTGCAAAAGGATTATAACAACAATATTAAAAATGTATGGAAGGATTATAACACCAAATCGAAGAAATACAAAAGAAAGTTGTTTATTTCAGAAAGATAATAAAAAAACCCTGTTCAACGAAGTACATTAGGACATAGGCGCAAGAATAAAACATTGGCAAATGTAATGATTAAACTTGCCACACACCTCTCATTGTATTCACCCAAGAATTCCAACCTCAAACACAATTAACTATAAACGTATACACTTCTTACCATTATAATTGTGCCATCTCTGTCCGCAGGACTATCAGATCCACCATTACTTTATCAAGTTACGAAATTTAGGAATCCAAAAAGATTCCCGAACTAAGAAAGCAGCGGTTGACGATGAAAAAATACCAGTTTGAAATAATTCTCAAGGTTAATATATACAATAGTGAATAATAGGCTATTGATCTTGCTGAACATTTATAAACACCAGGATTAACAACATTAAGTAACCTTCCTACAGAGAGCTGTGCAACTATAAGTGGCCGTCTTATCAAACAGACTTGAAATGTCACATAAAAATGGTGTTTTTAAAGCAAAATTCCGAGCAGAGTAAAGATGAAAATACAGACACTAGTTGAAAGCGCAAAAGATGTAGAAAGACCAGTTATCTTTTCCAGGGGTCCCATGGGAAATAATTGATTTGTTAACATGCAGTTAATTGATAGCTACTATATTAAATTGAGATATTCAAATCAGGCTGATAGAAAGTAATTGTACATTTTTAAAAGAAACTGTCAATTTGACGAAGGTAGTTGAACTCATCAAAGTTGTAGATAAACGGTTAAGATGTCATTCCAGAAATTATCGGATATTCAGATCAAATAGCATGTAAATCAAATATGTGTGATGGAAGTCCAGAAGAAGTTCAAGAATTAATTTGATGACTGTTTACTCTGAATGGAAAAAAAGTAAAATAAAAAGGAGAAGACGTTTGATTTGAACGTAAGATGTCATGTTGCCAGGAAATAAAAACTACTCCCGAAGGATGACTGGAAAATGAAACTTCAATAGGTGTGGAAAACATGCAGCTTACATTGAGACAATGATGAATTAACCATTGATAAAACCAAGGAAACGATATACTGAAGATAAAAATACTACATCTGCTACAAATTAAATACGAGGCACATTAATTAAAGAAACCACTTTATTATGCAAAACCTTTATTTTAATTAAGAATTATGTGTTAAACTGTTTATTTATTGTATGTACACTCACTATTGAATACAAGTTCAATATATTTAATTTCTAAACTTATTCGTTAAATCAGGTAGCGAAATAGTTACCCAATACTTAAGTTTATATTAAACATACATATAACTAATTTATAGTACTATTACGTATTTTAAGATTTGCCTGAGAAAAGTCTTCTCATGTGTTTTTATATAGAATTAAATTTAATGATGCTCTTAAAAATGTCCAATATGTTTTTGAATATAGAATTAGCTTCAGAGAACACTGTTCGAGAAACACTAAAAACATTTTATGTGGACCAATATTCCTGAAACATTAATATGAAATTTGCTGCTTGAATATTCCAGAGACTTACTAGACAACTGACAACTTTGTAAAGAATGCCAATTAATCTAATTATGTTAATTTGCGCACAAAAAGTTTTAAAATTGTTCTACGCGGTGAAGTAGCTGCTATATTTTTATAATTCAGTTGAACGTAATAGAATTATGTATTACGTGAATGTATAAACAACATAAATACGTGCTCCAATATGTAGGTGATCTAATTTGAACAAGTCTCAAAACATTAAGTAGCAAAATTAGTCAATAAAATGTTGCTTTTATTTATTTATTCATTGGTTTATGTAAATTGAAAGAATACAAACTAGAAGGAGCAGTATATATATTATAGAATAAAATATATCTGAAGTAAGTATTGATGCAAACAGAACTGGTGAAACTTGATGAGCATTTTAAATATGCGAAATAAAACATTTCATTGGTTGGAGACATATTACTATCTTAATTTTTTATCCAAATGTTTTTAGCTACTGGTATGGTTTCTTTGGTAAAAAGATGAGGTCTGAAAATTCATTTATTTTAAGAAGAATACAGACTTTGTATTTACTATGATAACTGTTATATATATATATATGCGTTTACAATCGAACTGTTGAGTGGTGACAGAGTTTAATGAACTATAAGTTCACAGTACTTGAGTTCATAGACTCCGTTTTTAAAGTAGGAATGAACGTTGCTTACTTATTATGGTACACGTAGGTAAGCTATGAGAAAAGGAAAGTAGATAAAGAGTTTTAATTTTAAAAGGATCAAGTTATTTTCGTAAGTTAATACTATGCAAATACTGTAAACTTTATAATCCAGAAGACGTGAAACGATAACGCAAGGAAATTGAGGGACAGTACATAGGAGATTAGAACTTGTTGTCCTCTTTAATTTAGAAATGTGTGCATAAATGTAAACTCCTCGTATTTATTCATATAGCTAGTCGTCCATAATTTTGATATGACAGACTATAAGGAAGACAACTAGCCAATAATACCAACAGCAAAATCTTGGGCTACTCTAATCTTATAGTGGGATTTTGTTATCACTTTTATAATTCACCCACGGTCCCAAAGTGCGGAACGCAGTTTTATATATATATATACAAATATATTGACGATAAAAGTTTGATTATTTGGAATTAAGCACAAAGCTACACAAGGGACTATCTGTGCTCTGCCCACCACGGGTATCGAAACCCGGTTTCTAGCGGTGTCAGTCCGCAGACATACCGCTATGCCACTGGGGGGGGCTGACGATAAAAGAGAGCGAACTATGAAACCTCAGATTCACAGTCCCGCGTGTATTATTATATATTTATATGAATATATACTTTGAACTTTACTTTAAAAAATCCTGAACATACTCACAATTGACATAAAATATCACTGTACTTTTTTTTTTTTTGAAAT
>NW_013669574.1:36881-43749 GCF_000517525.1 Limulus polyphemus | reverse complement strand
AAACATTTTAAATAATAATAATGTGGTGGGTTTTCATTGAGCTATGTTGTGAGGGGTTTTATCTTTCCTAGTTATTTTCAATGTTTTCTCTGCTTTTTGGCAGGGTTAATTATTATATGCAAAAGTGTTCTCATGTATCCTACTTTCTTCTCTGAGATTTGTGTTTCATAACATATTTATTTAAAATAAAGTGCTTTGTTAGACGGATCCTTCGTATTTATTTTGAAATAACCTCAAAAATTTATAAAAAGGCTACATTCTAACTTGAGTTATAAGTTTCACTCCTTTTTATTCTTTCTACGGAGTTCTAGAAGCAGTTTTATTACAGCAAACTCTTAGAACATTGATAAACGTGGTTCTTTGTTGTTGTTTTTCGTTTCATTTATTAGTTGAGTTTTTGGTAATTCTTTAAAATTATTTATTGTATGTTAACACAAGTTTTGATGGATGGTTTATGTATACATGCATAATACTTTCATCTTAAAGATATTTACAGGGCCATAGTTAGGAAGAGTGTTGGAGTAAATACGTTATATTTGATTAATAAACAGCACATTACAAATATATAAGATTTATTTCGTGCTTGATATTTTGTATGCACTAAGGAGTAAGAGTCTGATTAAGTTTTCATCAAAAAGTATCAATATATATCTTGTAAACTGAGATACAAGCAGATGAATGTCTTTATTGCAAACTTCACATTCTAAATTACCACCAAACTTACGGGTGGTTAGGGCGCTCGACTCGCAATCTGAGGGTTGCGGATTTGAATCCCTGTTCCACCAAACATACTCGCCCTTTCAGCCGTGGGGGCGTTAAAATGTGTGGTTAATCCCACTATTCGATGGTAAAAGAGTAGCCCAAAAGTTGGCGGTGGGTGGTGATGACTAGCTGCCATAACTCTAGTCTTACACTGCTAAATTAGGGACGACTAGCGCAGATAGCCCTCAAGTAGCTTACTGACCAATGTGTTAAATAAAAAACGAATTTTTGATCCTGGTGATCCTCTATAGTCATTCACATATCTTCCTAACTCACTACGCTAAAATATTCAGGAATTGGTTAACGGGATCAGAATTATTAACGGTGGTAAAAGTTGCATCTACATCCCTTCTCCAGGAAAGTTGCTCATAAGATGCGGCCATACTTCAACCCATAGCTTTTTCATAACAAAAAAATATATATAAAAATACTAAATTAAGGATTTAATTTATAGCTCATGGTCGTATCCTAAATGCGATAATAAATAATACTATTAAATAAATAAAAATATTCTTCCGTAGAAATATTGTTTAATCTCAAAATCAGATATTGTGGGACAGAAAATTCAATTCAGTTATTCTTGCAAATTGACATAGCATTCACTTAACTGTATGTTATATCTTCTAAAGAAATGTTAATATATAAAGACTCAATATCAAAACTAGCAAAGTAAACTTCTCTATCAAATTTCAAACTATGAATTTCATTGGATGATCATGAACTATTCTTCAAAGTACATTCACTGTAGTTATAATCATTAAAAATAACTAAATAATCAGGTAATTTTTTTGTTTGTGGTTAAGCACAAGATTACACAATGGGATATCTATGCTCTGCTCGCCACGACATTGGAACCCCATTTTTAGCCCTATAAGCTTAAAGACGTATCGCTGAGCCACAGATAAGCAACTTAATCGTGCATAATGAAAACTTCCAATATTTTAAAACTGTAGGTCTTAATAGGCTTGTTCCTTATGTACGTCAGAGAGTAAAAAGAATTCCGGATGAACTTCATGATGGTATAATTTCTGAATATTGTAGCTTTCTTGCTACGGCTGGTGAGGATATATGGTCCTCTGTTTGCTGTAGTAGATCTTTTTCATCGGACTCAGGAGCTATTAAGTTAAGGCCTACAATTTTTCAACAATAAGTTGTATTTCATGTGTTCAGTTATCGTAGCTTTATATAGTAAATGTCAGATTGAAAGCTCCAAAAGACTATAACGTTTGATAGTTAAGAAATCTAACAATAAAGTTAAGTTTAAATTTCTCAAGGAAACAGACCACAACCCGATCTTTCCTAGAAAAGTATCACCTGTAATATACATGCAACATCTTACAGTATCAATGGTGAATACAATCACTCCATTACTGCATGAATTCAAATTATTCACCAAGTGGAAATCTTAACTTAATCAGGAATAGAAATGACAAGGAAATTATGAAAGACACGTTTAAGGAAAGTTCTATAATGTCCTCATCCCACTATCAGACTATCAGCATTTTCTTAAAAAAACCTGGAAGATTAATTTAACATTAAGTAAATATTGTTATGCACTAATTGAACAGGATACACACAGTTATGATACCCAGAAAACCAACGATTATTATAAGTTGTAATGTTGTGTTTAATTAGGTGTCTATTGTGTATGCAATCCCTCAATTGTGTAGCTTTCCAGAACTTCAAAATTGTACAAAAAACCTTGATTAATGGTGTGACAGCAAAATTCCTTTTGGTGCCAAAATATAGCAAAGATTGTCATATCCTCCTATTAGTTCTGTCATATAGGGACGATTAACATAAATCCAAATCCAGCAAATGTATACATATTTGATTTGATTTATACAGCCTATACCAACTTCACATGCTGTATTAGTGTGAACCGCACATACTAGTCTTCAGGAATGCTGGTAAAAACTTATCAGATCGGTAGGCATAATTATGCTCTTGTCGACTTCATGAAAGTTTTCAGGAAATTTATATCAACAAGTTTTCACCAACATTTGCCACAGAACTTAAACTAAATGATTAGAAACAAAGATTTTAAGGTTCTTTCAGCTGTTAGTTTAACAGAATTTCCACTTATAAGTAACAGACAAAACCAACTATCAGTTTCTTAGGACCTTATCTTATAACCTCAACAACCCTAGTTGTGTTCAAGCAAAATACATGCACTCTGTTCCATACTAATTACGTTGGTATATCAAGTTATCCATTTGAAACAAAGTGCTAGCATCTCGATACCAATTATTGTTTGATAGCTTAGAAAGCTAGACTCACCTTTCACTTGTTGATATATCAACCCACGAACAGTCCTAATTACACATGAATCATATGTTTGTCACACTATGAAATCACCACTCATTAGCTTGGAAAGAAAGTAATAGCATTTATTTTCAGGACTAAAAACAATCGACTTATCATTCTAAATGCTGGCCAGTTAATACCAACCATAATGATATGGGGTCATCTTCGTTATCCCAACTGAACCTCAGAGTAGACAAACTGTTTCTCTGCTGGTGTTTCTATATCCGACTCTTTATAACCAACGATATACAGTGAAATCTCGTTAATCATAATGTTTTTGTAATGACGTATTTCTTCCAGATTGTCAAGATATTTGGATATTCGAATCAGTCACTTTAGATGCAATGGACACTGTAATAATAGAATGTGTTGTTCATCAATAGATATAAGGATGCAAACTTGTAAGAGTGAGTATGCAACTCATAAACAAAAGCGACTGTATCTACAATATACTTAGTTTACTATTGCATATGTTGACAATAATTCTAGAAAAGTTTAATAGTAAAGCATATTATGGCTTTATGACATCATGTACAAACTAATGACTTACATATAGAATGAAAAATATATAGTACGCATATTGTGTAACTGTGTAAAAACATCACATTTTTGCGATATTGATATTTCTATGCATTTTCATTTTGGAGCACTGCGGCTTCACATGACTGCGACATAAATCACTTTGATGACCTCTCGATATCTCTTATAATGTATACATAGATTTTTACTCTGGAGGTCGTTCTCAGAAATATTAAACTAAAATGGTATATACTGCAGTACATGATGAGAATGAAAGTGTTTCTTAGTTAGCACTTATTACATCATTTCATCTTTTGATCAACCACTACTTAGCTTTCGTAGGAGACACCGAAGGATTATTGAATCATATATATTCACAGAAGATACATGATTATTTATTAGAAATATCTGTTTGTAATATTGACTAAATTTATCATTGTGAAGATCCCTCTGCATGGAAAATCATCCAGATTATTCATAATCTGGAATTTCGATATCTTGACTAACGATGATTGACCTTATAAACTATCAGTTTCTGCCTCATCAATTGTAATGGTAATGGAAAGGCATGGATGTACATTAACAAATTCACTCATCTAACATCAATGCAAAACCACCATATTCCTTTTTTTCTTTCGGACCACTGGAAATGAGTAATCATACTCCGTAAGTGTGTACTATCCCATCCTTCATCATATGTCCAATTTCAGCTTTGGTACCACTTATATTTCGGCAAGGAAATCAGCAAGGAGGTTGTTTTATTGTATGCATATCACATGTATCTATATGATGATGTGTTATTTGTGTCCAGCTTAGAAAGAAGAGTATGATAGATTGCTAGAAGAATTAAATTTAACCAGTATACTGTGAGCCAATGAATGCAGAGATCTAGAGACACTGGCTGGGTGGAGAGGCGGAAGAGAAGGTAAAAAAAAAAGCTTACACAGAACTGACATTCGTGTTCTGAAACGCATGAGCCTGCAGAATCGTCTATTGTCGTCCATAGACTTCAAAGGAGCATGGAAAGAAACTTCATGGTCACTGCCACTGTACACAATGTTGAGTCTCGCCTGTGTTCAGCCAGTCTTCACGGCCAAGGAAGAAACCCTTATGTTTTCATTCTATTAATGTTAAACTCTTATATAATTTCATTCTTGATAATAAGCAGAATTCGCCAATCAGTAAATTTCAATTAGTAGTCTGAGAACAAAGTTCACTAAACCAACTAAGTTGTGAGTATTTGTGAATATGTAACTTAAACTGTCGTGTATGAACAATATGAAGCAATTGACGTGCAGCAATTTTGAAAGAAAGTTCAAACCACCTTCACCCATAAATCATTATAACAGTAGTGATAAAACAGGACAACTGTTTTCTCATATTTTAGACAATCTATAAAAACATATCATCCTCTGATAATTAATATTATAAAAAAGGTTTTTTTTAAACCGTCTTTGCATTTTCCTGTTCAATTTTGGTTGTTATTAAATACAAAGCTACACAATGGACTATTTATACTCTGCCACTTAGAATCTCGAAACTTGTTTTTTAGTGTTTGTTTGTATGTTTGTAGTTATGCACAAAGCTATACAATGGGCTATCTGTGCACTGCCTACCACGAGTATTGAAACCCGGTTTCTAGCGTTGTAAGACCGCAGAAATCCCGCTGTGCCACTGGGGGCGTTTCATAGTGTCATAAGCATACAGATTTACTTCTGATCCATAAGCTTCTTTAAATATGAATGAAACTAAATATACCTTAATCGAAAACTTTAATAGTTCTAATATATTGGTGTATTTAGTAATCATAATAGACATGACAAAAATTCAAACGCTTCGTTTTACTGGCCCAATATGAGTTTCCAGTCACGAGAATGTATAACAGCGTTTCAACTACACCATGTTTGCTATTACCGACAAAGACTTTCAATAAAAGACTTTATCAGGCAGGCTAGGATATAACATATAATCTCTTACTTGAAATTCTTATTATATCAATAATCTATGAGGCAAAAGTCCTGAAATATATAGCTCAGTAAGGCCATATCAGTTAATGTCTATATTCTTCTTAAAAAAAACATAGAACTCACAGCTGGAATTCGTGCAATTCCTTAGTGCCTTTTGTTGTGGAATACACAGGTCTGTAAGCTCAGAAAGCAAGAGATGTAACCCCTTTCATCTCTCTTATGTTTTAATTGTCGTAACTATAATTTCTAGCAGACATCCTAGTTGATGATCAGTTTTAATCCGTCAAAAAATTGAAGGTCTATATCATTGTTTTGACTGATCTATGATCAATAGAGCCAATGAGTTATTAACTTTTATTCTTTTGAATGAATATATATATATATATTCTAGGAAACGTTGGTGCTCTTTTCTATACTGTTAGCCAGGTTTAGCTCATCAACAATGGTGTTGTCATCACTCTCCAGTTCATGAATCCTATCAGTCTCAGCGTCTTGGTTATTCTGTAGCATGCAGCTTTAGTCCATATATGTATTTTATATGTCTTGTCACTCAAACATATATTTCATGAAACTTAACTACCAAGTGATTAGATACAATAAAGGCCAATCACATTATGTTACATATATTAAATTCACATAACATATACTTCTCGCCCAAACAATAAAGCATTTAAGGAACAGGTGAAAAACTGCTACTCTGTTGTTATCTGCAGTTAGCTAATAGTAACACAGGCCTACAATGGTTATATTGTCTTGACATTTTTACGTGTTCTGCAGTAATTCCTGTACGCTGAATCCTAAAATGATATATATTTTTCTCCATCACGTACAGAATTATCACAAAACGTTATATGTACTTTTACTAAGTGAATCATTTTCATTGAAAACAACCACTGGCTATAGACTTCTCTAAACTAATCGCAACGTAAGAGTCTTATCGATCATCTAGAACCCATGAGAAACACACCACTAGCATATAAACGGTTAACAGGCCGCATGACGTATCATTTCTGGATAGTATTTGTCTGTGCATGCACTTTAACATTATATTTATTTCATTCGTCGCTATGGCAACAAGAGTCTGTGTAAATCACCCAAGCATATTCATGAATAGAGTTGTTTAAACATTTATTTAACAACAAGTAAACGCTTGGAATGGTCTATTCTTTCATTGAGGTGTGTCTGTGAGCCAGACTAGTTTCGGAGAATTCCACTCCTCAGTTAAACAAATGTTTAAACAATTCTATACAACTATGCTTGGGTGATTTACACAGACTCTTGTTGCCATAGCGACGAATGAAAGAAATATAATG
>NW_013669574.1:35805-36818 GCF_000517525.1 Limulus polyphemus | reverse complement strand
ATTTGTAGTAAATTTTTGTAAAGAACCAAAGACAAAACATTACAGAATTCACCAAAAAAAAGCGTATTACGTGTATTTGGGAATATAACTTGGGGACGAAGACAAATCATGGGCTCCGCACAAAGTTTGCACTGTTTGTGTCGAAGAGTTGAGACAATGGTCTAAAGGTAAGAAAAAGTATTTACCTTTTGGAATTTCAGTGGTCAGGAGTGAACTTAGAAACCAAGTAGTTGACTGCTATTTTTGCTCATGTAACGTACAACACTCGAACTAAAAAGAAAATTTCTTATCCGAACCTTTAAGCTGCTATAAGACCTGTTGCTCATGGATCTGATGTACCTGAACCGACTCCACCGAAGACATTTGATACATTTCATCTTATTCTGAATCTGATGTCAATAGAAATGATGATGGGGATTGTTTATAACTTCAAACGTCTGGTGAACCACAACTATTCACACAAGATGAACGTAATGATTTGGTGAGAGATTTGGGCCTTCCAAAGGATTCTTCAGAGATTTTGGGGTCCAGAATTTGGGCTAACAACTTACTTTTTCCACGGTCATCATTTTACTGGTACAGAAATCGTGAGAAAGAGTTTATACCATACTTTTTGCAAGAAGGTTCACTGGTTTATTGGAACAATATTGCTGAATTAATTTCAATGCTAGGAGTTGCAGTCTATGAACCAAGTGAGTAGAGATTGATGATTGATTCCTCCAAAAGAAGTCTAAAATATGTTCTCCTTCACAATGGTAACATATATGCATCTATTCCTATTATTCATTCAGTTTGCTTGAAGGAAACGTACAAAAATCTCGAACTTTTCCTTAATAAGGTCAAATACAAAGAACATGGTTGGCTACTTTGTGGAGACTTAAAATTCCTTTTGTATATTGTTGGGTCAACAATCCGGTTATACAAAGTTTTTTGTGTGAATGGGACAGCAGAGCACGAAATTAGCACTGGATAAGGAAGCAATGGCCACGGCAGAGTCAGTCTGATACCAGGAT
>NW_013669574.1:20393-35795 GCF_000517525.1 Limulus polyphemus | reverse complement strand
AAAGTTTGGTTGACACAAAGAAAGTCCTATTACCTCCACTTCACATAAAACTAGGCTTGATGAAACAGTTTGTACAGGTCTTGTAAACAAACATGGCGACTGTTTCAAGTATCTATGTGGGCAATTCCTAGCTCTTTTAGAAGCAAAATTTAAAGAAGAGGATTTTTGTTGGGCCTCAGATTAGGAAACTGACTTTGGGGGAACACTTTGAAAGGACAATGAGGAAAGTTGAAAAGTTTTTAAGAAACAACAAGGACCCAAGTTACGAAAATTTTGTCAATAACATGCTCGATACATCCAAAGAATTGGGTTGTAATATGAGCTTGAAAGTTCATTTATAACACTCACATATTGACTATTTCCCTAAATTTCTTGGTGCCGTCAGAGAAGAACAAGGGAAAAGGTTTCATCAAGACATCAAAGAAATGGAGAGGAGTTACCAGGGAAAAGAAAGACCACAACACGTAGTTTTGAAACTAAAAGACGTAGATTTCACAGAAGAAATGAGGATGAATGAAGATACATATTCCTTTGACATCAATGTTCTTCTGTTTTCTTCAGTTTGTTTGTATTTTTGTTAACAAACATAATAATACAAATGTTCATTGTTGTAAACGAAATAATAACTTGATCTAAGTAAGAGTTTTATTTTCTCTCCGATTTGTAAAAAAAATCATACGTGATAGTAGAAAATGAATATTATTTTCGAAATCTGATTAGCTGAATCATGGAATATTCGTTATAAAAACCAAAACAACTTTTATGAAGTTTAAATTTACAATCCCGTGTAATCAGTCATCGATTAAGCTTCCTGTATACGTATAATGTAAGCATTTCTTTATTTTTAATGGGAAAAATTAATTGATTACATGATGTGTAAAGTGATTTTCTGAGCTCTGCAGGTACAGATGTAGGTAAGTCTAGAAGACAATAGATACGGTAAGAATTTATGCAGCTTTGATAGAGGTGGCACTAGTAGTGCTATTTTAATGACATTCTGTACCTTATTGAGCAGCCACCTTCACACAACTTTAAGAATTTTATGAAGCTCACGAAGATGATTGAAGGCTCACCTCTGTGTGGATTCTATTTCAGCAAATACCTCTAAAACCGAGATTCATTGTATAATATCCTAGTTGTAAGCAGTACATTAATGTCACTTGTTTAGTACCTGATGCTATGAGTTTTTTGTTCCATAACCTGATTTTTAAAAACTAAATGTCATTGTTTTATAAATGATATTTGGAAACTTTCCTAAATCATGAACCAGAGTAGTGCTTCACAATAGGGATCGCCCATTTGTTCTTCCTTATTATTATTTAATATCGTTCCTAAAGCCTACGGCGAAAATAGCTGTGAGTATTGTAATAAAACCTGGAAACTATTACTAAATTGCACATTGTATAGGTAGTGTTTAAGCATATTTGACTACCTTAGCAAATAAATGTGGTGGTATAGCCGTTAACACCCAATAGTTTTAATGTAGTTCGTGGTTTATATGGAGCCTCGTATATAGCTGTTTGCAGGTTGTGGATATAATTTATATGCCAGGCATGACACATGTACCAGAGTAATTATTAACCTATTACTGCAACTGCATTGATGTCGCATATCATTTATTTATGTATAGGGTTCCTGCCCTTTCGGACACGACGCTGCTGACAATTATTTTGTTTTGTTTTTACCACTGCATGATCGATTTGGGCCATGTAATACACGCGTCTGAAACGTCTAGGCTGTCTCCCACAATATAAATATTTAAGCCACAGTTTAAAGGAATAGCGCCAAGCTCAGTTTCGAGCATCGGATCGGCAATCACGGTGATGGCTGATGGTAAGTGTCGAATTATAACCAATACTGCAGGATTGCGAATTTTATAGATACTGCAGATAGAGTAGCCATCCTTGAAGCTGCCTATAAGGAGTGGCAAGAATCGTGCAAGTAGAAGATGACGATTCTATGCGAAAGTGAGGTATAAATTTTGTAGCTATAAATTCTATTTAGAAAATATTTAGTTTCAAATAAAATATGCAGCAACTACGGCCCACCAGCGTTTAGGGTCGTAGAATTGTCACGACCCAAACTCCATTAGAAATGGAGGAGAGAAAGATACATTAATATAATTAATATAAACAATTCATAAGTGTTAATTAACACGTTTTCGACCTTATAGATTATGTAAAATGTCACTCTAAGAGGAAATCTGGCCAGCTGCAGCAAAACCATGACCAGCGGAGGGGAAGAGGATGGAGAGGAAGGGAGAAATATAACAATTGTAATAAATATTAAAAAATGCTTATTTCTATACATACGCTATTATATTATGACACATTGATTTACGTTTGCATTGAATATATATGCATGCATCTATATAAGTTGAAAAATTTATATGGCTGTCTATATATCCGGCTTTACACCTTAAATAGAAAACTAAAGATTGCATGTATATACATAAATATATATACTAGCCAACATGTTTGTTTATTTGTTGGCGATTGCATTTTCATTTTAAGTTACCTATCTTGTTTATGTATTTTTTGAAGATCCACAATCCCTTTTTTAAATTAAAAAGTTTTAATAATCTTGTATATATAAAATATTACTTGCTAATACAGTAAAACCCCAACCGGTAAAAACTAAAAAGATATATAAACTGATGAAAGGATTATAGTTCATTATGATGACAAGAGTATTGTATATTCAATTAGTAATTCGCTGTTAATGTTATTTGTGCAGAAAGAAAACAATAGTATATATATATATATATATAACAATAATAAGTACAAACCGAAATAAAGACATATCGTATAGCATGTTCTTAGTGGATAAAAGATATAACAATCCTTAAACTATCCACGTTAACATTTTGTTGTATAACTGATCATTGACTAATCAATTAATTCATTGTTTTGCATCACAAATCTTGAAAATTTTTATTATTTTTATTTGGTTAATATATCACAATTATGATGGCTCATTAATTGCTTATCGAGGCTGTATACTAATTCAAATAGGTCTTTGCGTATTGAGTACACATAAGGGGACTAAAATTAATTAGGTCATTTTAACATTGAAGCTCGATTAGGTAATTCATTACATGCTGTTGTACTAAATTAAATGTAACCATGTTGATTTGACAGAACCACTAGACTTTGGTCCTGATTGGAGATATTTCGCTGCTAAATAGAGTGCTATAGCTGACTTAGTTTAATCAAAAGGCTTTAATAACTAACGTTAATTGTACTTCAACAAATGATTCATTATTTAATTTTTAGTGTATTGATAAGTTTGGAAGAACCGACAGTCTTTGACACTTTGGAGCAGCAGAAATTGAAATGTTGAATAGTCTGGATTGTCTCACTGTTGACTGAGGACTGTTAACTAACTGTGATTAACTTTGAACAGGTAAAAGCATCCGATCAAATCGATCAAAGATCCCAAAAGGCAAGTAATCGATGGCTTTTGGAGCTTTATAAACCATATTACTAGCTATAACTAGGGAATTTTTGGAATTTCAAGAGCTGTAGATGATATTTTTTATACTAACCTTTGCCCATTACGTTTTAAAGATCTGACTAATGAAGTATCTTCTAAGCCAAACCAATTGTTATAAACAAGTAGTATATAATAATCTAATATATTGCATCTTTAGTTTAGGCTTGGTGTGACGTATTACCTGATGATACATAAGGGACAGATAGGGATAAGAATGAAAACATGAAAGGTAACAGATACAGGTGATTCTTTAGCACGTCACGGCACGGTCTGTGGGGTAAGTAGGGAAAATGATTTAGATTATGCTATCCAGGGACAAGGGTAGAGGATATAACTGACAGAGCGAGTGATACGGTAAAGGGTGTAGTACACGTTAGGGCTAATGATATAGGGAAAGCTAATTGATAAGTGCAAAGTATTTATAAAGGCATTTAAATAAAAGGGTCATAATAACGTAATTCTGTCAACGATACTTCAAAGACTCACTTGTGGAGATGAAATTATAAGTAGGTAGCTAAAGCTGAATGCTAGGCTTAGGTAAATCTGTAAGAACGAGCACGTTGGCCGATTGGACTTATGGAATAATTTCAATAAGCAAAGAGAGCATTTTGAAATGTGTGTGGTTTACATTTAAATAGGGTAAGAGTTAGCTTGCTTGCAATGGCTATAAACTCATCTGTAATGCCAGCTTGAAACTAGGACTATATATAAATGAGGTCCCGAATAACGAATAAAAACAAATTTACAGAAAGTTATATTGATAGAACAAAGTCCAGAAGTAGGTTAATGGTAGACTAAACTGTTATTATTGTATCTCTAAAAGTATAAGAAGCAAAATATATTATTTTAGAGAACAAGACGGAACAGCGGATTCTGATTTAATGGAAATATCTGAAACCTGGTTAAATGTAGGCAAGTTTCAAAACAGGAATTTCTTTGAAATACAAAGATAATAGGCTATGTAACAAGGACAGATTGCTAAAACGAGGAGTTGAGTTACTTTTTATGTAAAATGTAAGCTACATCCTTGTCAAGTTGTGGATATTAAAGCTAATAACAATCATGTTGAATCTGTTTGTGTTTCTGTGACGTGGTTCTAAGGGAAGAAGGCTTATAGTCAAAATTTATTTCAGATCACCAGATTAAACTGATAAAAGTAATGAGAAACTCTTCAATGAGATAAAGAACTTAGTTGTTTTCAGGTCATAATCATTGGATTATTTTAATTTGAGGCAAATAGGTTAGAAAATGTTAAAGTCAAATCATGATGATAACATGTTTTTAGAAACTGATCAGAATGGTTTTATTCACTAATTGACCAGGGATAGTACTATAAACAATGTTCTTTTAGATATATTGTTAACTTTTAATATAGAAATGGTGGAAGTTGAGGACAATGTGGAATATCTTGGTGAACATGGTCTTTTGTTAATTAGGTTTGATGTTTCACTGCATATGGAGATAAATAATAATATCTAAATATTTAAAATAAGGATTTCTTTAAATGCATTAAAGGTAAGCAAGATGTTAGAATTGGAGTCTTTCAGAGATCATACAGGTTTGTTTTGTTTTGAATTTCGCGCAAAGCCACACGAGGGCTATCTGCGCTAGCCGTCCTTAATTTAGCAGTGTAAGACTATAGAGAAGGTAGCTAGTCATCACCACCCACCGCCAACTTTTGGGCTACTCTTTTACCAACTAATAGTGGGATTGACTGACACATTATAACGCCCCCACGGCTGAATGGACGAGCATGTTTGGTGTGACGGCGTTTCAAACCCGCAACCCTCAGGTTGAGAGTCGAGCGCACTAACCACTTGGCTTTGCCGGGCCGATCTTACAGGAATGACCATATTTCATGATTACCAGATGCATTGTACTATTTTTTCATTTGTAAAAATTGAAAAAATAATGCAATTTAATATTCCTCATCCTGAACAGTTGCTACATAGAAACAAGGTTGAATAAGAAGATCACGTTAATTTTGAGCTTAGTAAGAAAATCAAATATCTCCTGGACCAGATAATATTTTCCCAAGAGGTTTGAAGGAGATTAAGGGTTGGATATGTGAGTCATTTGTTACTATATCTGTAAGTCGTTGAATAGTGCCAGATTGTTGGAAGTTAGCTAATTTTAACTTTCCCTTCAAAAGATATGAGGAAAATTCTTCCAGTAATTATAGACCTATTAATCTTACATACCTGGTGTGAAAATTGTTTCAAAATCTGATAAAAAAGTATTTGCAACGTCATTGAACAAAGTTTAAAATTTTGTTGGACAGTCAACATGGTTTTACAAGAAAGGATCTTATCATTAATCTTTTGGTATTATTTGAAGAGATTAGAGATTAGATTTGAAAGTATTAGTGTGAATTTGGTTGATCTAAATTTAATAAGCTATCTCTATAGGTGTGTCAAAGTGTAATTATACCACAGAGCTCAGTGTTAGGATGTTTGCTTTTTTTTTTCATCAATAACATAGATGACGGAATAGTCGATAAATTATTCACATTTGCTAATGGTATTAATGTTTTAGGTGTTGCTGTTGCTTTAAACAAGGATTTGGATTATTTGGTGAGTTGGGAAAATAAATGGCTGAAGGCTTTTAATTATAACCAGCTGGAGTACCCGTCCGTTTGACGGGTGAAATAAAACCTCGTTTGTAACAATAGATAGGAAATTTTTCTTATATTTATTTTCCTTAACATAATAAACCTTAAAAGTACAATACAAATACATAAAGGTCCAAATACTGAAAAGAAAGACATACTGTTTTAAAGAATTTTATCAATATGAAGTTAGAAAGGGGTCCAACCCCATCCCCTTCCTGACCTCCTCATATCATCCTATATCGCTGTGTCAAGTTTGGTGCTGATTGATCAAGAAATATGGAAACGTATAAAGAATTGATGTGAAATGATAGATATATCACCGTGTATTTATTCTCGGACATACACTTTGCTTTATATAGTAAATAAATGCAAGGTAATGCATGTGGGATATCACAATTTGAATTATGAATATAATTTTGATAGAGATAACTTCAAGAATTTTATGGAAAAAAGAATCTTGATATTCTAGTTGATCAGTCTTTTGAGCCATTCAAGCAATTTGCTATAGTTAGTGGCAGGGCAAATGGATTCTACATTGTCTCTATAGAAAGGTTGAGAACAAGACTAAAGAGTATATACTTTCTTTGTATAGGTCATTGGTTAGAAAACATATGAAGTATTGTGTTCAATCTTGGGCTGCTTATATCAGGAAGGATATTGAATTGTTGGAAAGTATGTCATGTGAGTACAGGTTAAGATCTTTGAAACTGCTTTATTTTCAAAAATGAAGAATTGGCGGGGATATAATTGAGATGATTAAAATTACTAAGGGAATTGATAGTATCGATGTATCATCTTTTATATTCATTGGTGGTTTGTTTGGAATTAGGCGCAAAGCTACACAATGGGCTATCTATGTTCTGCCCACCAAGGTATCGAAACCCGGTTTCTAGCGTTGTAAAACCGCAGAAATCCTGCTGTGCCACTGGGGAGCATTCATTGTAGTAACGATAGGACTAGTGGACAATATATAAATTTTGGAAGTGTAAGAGTCATCTTTAGGTAAAATATCTTTATTTTCCTAGCAGGGTGGTTTGCCTTTGGAGGGAATGCCTTCAGATGTGTTGGATACGGTTATCTTGATGGAGTTACAGGGAAGGCTTGATGAAAGCAGCTAGGAGGATCCCTTGCACCCAAAGGATGATGTCACCTGAGGCTAAACAGATGTTGCATAATATACAAAGGATGCCGCCTGACGGTTACATAATTATTACGTAATATGAAGATTCAAAGATTTCAAAATGGACTTTGTTTACAGATTTAAAATACTATAAAATCGTACCAGTATACATATTTTGTAAACTCAGGTCAAGTGATGAAAAGCGTTCTAATATTTTCAGTTTTTCCTATATCAATAGTAAGGAAGTCCGAATAAGTATTTCCTCCAACAGCACTAAAATGTATTAATTTACCAATTAAGAACTAAGCTGAGAAATTCTATTTTGCTTCACAGGTAAAATATAATTATGTACTGCTTAAGGCACAATAAATTAGGTGAACTAATATTGTCATTTTAACACAATATCAAAAAGGTCTAAGACATTTATTTTAACTGTGTTATGAAACGACTGAAGGCCAGTGGAAAGCAAATCTGTGCGGCAAGATTATTTGTCCAGAAAATGTTTTTTCACAGTTGACAGTTTGCAAGTATATTACTAAATTTTGTAACTTCTTAACCAAGAAGTTCAAATACTTGGGAATTTCCAATGAATTTATTTGAACTGTACGCAAGTATCAATTATATTTATATTTCAGTAAAAATAGAATTGAATGTCATCATTGAACAATCGTTGTTATTTGCAAAATAACGAAACGTTACTCTGATAACATTAATTTTGTTTCGACTAACAGGAAGAGTAATATTATTAAATTTTATCGTTAAATTCTAGATACCCGATTAAAAATATTATTCACAAGAAACATTTTATTAATGTTTAAGTATAGCATTCACGATTGTAAAATTTCAATCTAGGTTTTTGTTATTATTCCTCTTTTGCTTTTGACGAAGTCGTAATGCATTATCCAAAATATATCTATTATATTATTTTTTGCACAGTATTTTCTAGAGAATGTAGTGAAACCAAAGAGTATTCATTTTGCTTGACCCCCCCCAAAAAAAAAAGAAACAAAAAGATTTAGAAAATATTATTGTGTGTTTGTAGTTAAGCACAAAGTTACACAAAGGGCTATCTAGAATTCTAAGATGATCCGGCATGGCTAGGTGGTTAAGGCGCTCGACTCGCAATCTGAGGGTCGCGGGTTCGAATCTCTGTTCCACCAAACATGCTCGCCCTTTCAGCCGTGGGGGCGTTAAAAGTGACGGTCAATCCCACTATTCGTTGCTAAAAGAGTAGCCCAAGAGTTGGCGGTGGGTGGTGATGACTAGCTGCGTTCCCTCTAGTCTTACACTGCTAAATTAGGGACGGCTAGCGCAGATATCCCTCGTGTAGCTTTTCGCGAAATTAAAAAACAAAAACAAACAAATAAAATCGCTTAAGTTGTATTTCAGTCAAGTCCTTTTACGAAAACCATTCTAGATAGCAATAAGGCGCAAGATTAGAATAGCATTACTGATGGAAACAAGAATGTTATAGGCTTGTGTTGATTGACTAAATTATAATCTATATTATAGATATGAGTGTTTGTGTGTTAAGGTGAGTGCATTAAAAGTGTTAAACCCTTCACTTACTCCCATAAATATGTGAGTTGCCTTTTAATATTTGTAATATTTACCTATTATTTCTGTCAAGCTGACATTCTTCGTTATCTGTATGTTACTTAAGCCTCCAGTGACATTTCTAAGTTCTTTCAACGGCCAACTGATTACATAAGCTGTACTAGTGAACCTATTACTCATGCATGCGTACCTTTTACTAGTATTAATTAGTATTAATTTAACTTTAGCCAATAAACGAACTTTTTACAGAGTTTCGCTCTATCAATCCCAGTTTATGTTTATTGAGCAATAAACTTCCTTTATGCGCAGTTCCTGTTCCATGTTTATCTATGCGATGGTTTTAAATTGTCTTCTACTTATAGGCTCATTATCTCTCATTCATCGCATGTTTATTGATGCTTGAAAATAAAGAAGGTCTTAAATTTGCATGTTCTTGTATTGCATGAACAAAAAAGTGTTTGTTGTATTTAAGTGCAGCTTTTTTACAGGCTGCCTTGTAGTTATTTTTCATGAATATTGTCTGATGATATTTGAATTTGTTATCAGAAATAATTGCTTTTGACGAATCGGCTTTTAATGTTCTTTTTCTCGCTGTTCTTACAAGTTGACAAAATTGATAATATAGTTACAGTTCAGAAAGGTATGAAGTCACGTATAATTATATCTGAAACTGATTTTTATGCTTGCATACGTCTATTCATTAACGAATGCTTATTATGTAAAAGTAATGACACATGTTCTTATTATTGTGCATACAAATATCGTTCTTTATTTTCAGCATACTTCACCAACGTCACACTATAGTAATTGTCAATAATTAAGTATTGAAACCACTAAAAAATGTATAGCTGCATAACGAATTAAGTTATCTAATAGAAAAGAGCATGTTGATTCAGTATATATTAGGGCTTAGGAATTTCAGACAATATTTGTGTACCGAAATTTTAGTTTGTATGGCTTGAAGCATTATAATATATATTAGTTATATAGAGCACTTCAAATTTCACATTAGTTAAAAAATAGTCTTAAGTGGATAAAATATCACACACCACAGATTGGCTTGAATGATATAGTTTTTATTTGTTTCTTTATTGAATTTCAAACGAAACTACTCAAGAGTTATTTGCGCTATCCGTCTCTAATTTTGAAGAAATAGAATATAGGGAAGGTAGCTAGTCAACATCAGCCTCGCCAACACTTGGGCTACTGTTTATCAAAGAATAGTGGGATTGACTAACTCATTGTAACGCTTTCACGACTGAGAGGTCAAGAATATTCTATGACGGGTTCAATTGCGTGACATAGATTGTGTGTCAAGCGCCCGAACCAGCAGACCCTACTGTGCTCTCAGTTTGTTTGTTTTTAAGCACAAAGCTATATATTGGACTGTGTTGTGTCTATCACGGGTATCAAAACCTAATTTTTGGTGTTATAAGCATTCGGAATTACAGCTGAGCCATAGAAGGAAAATGCAATAGTAGCCATCAAACCATAATTTCGGGTTTTACGATATTTAAATGAACAATAGTAAGTTCATACCGCCTTTTCACTACGGAGTGAGTACTTACAGAAGAGTAAATAGTATGAGTACCATAAACGAATGTAATTTCACTGAAATTAACTGCAGACTTAAAATAACCTATACATTTCAAAAATTACTAAACTGATAAAATAAGTAAACTAAACAAAATTATAACGTATATATATTAATTTCAACAAATTTGTTTTCTAGTAGCATGACAAATTAACCACTTCAACGAAGTATTTCTGTCTTGTCAGAATAGTTGTGAAACTATAGTGAAGATCAAAACTGAACAATATAATGATTATTTGTTGAATTTCGCGCAAAGCAACTCGAGGGCTACCTGCGCTAGCCGTCCCTAATTTACAAGTTATAGAATAGTGGGAAGGCATCTAGTCAACAATACCCACCATCAACTCTTAGGCTACTCTTTACCAACAAATAGTGTGATTGACTGTCACAATATAACGTCCCCACGGCAGAAAGAGCGAGCTTGTTCGATGACGGGATTCAGATCCATGAACCTAAGGTTGTGAGTCAAACGCCCTAACCACCAGGTTCATGCCATGCAAGCAAGATAATGAACCAATGGAATCTTATGCAATAGATGTTTTGAATATAAGATGCACGAAAGCCTACGCAGGGAGCCCTACGAAGCCAACGACAATTTCCGAAACCAAAAGTTAATGCTGTTTTTACCTTGTACATCTTATTCCTATGAAAACGTAACAGCGTTTTTAAATCTATTATATCTGTATTTTTAGAAAAATCGCTCGAATGTGGAAATAATTGAAACCTGTTATCAACGTGTAGTGGATATCATGTCACTGATACAATATTTAGATTGTTCACTATGTTTGATCATAGTGACATGTGTAAAAACAGCAAGCACTCGTATAACACTCTGAAGATTACCTATGGAAAGACGGAACACGACGGGAGTTTGCCTGCCTTATTAGAGTATGCTCTAACCACGAATAATTACGCGGTGTTTGTCAAATGGCTTGCCGATTTGCATGTTCAAAATATATTTAGTATAATGTACTCAACTTTTTGCAGCTTAACCAAGTCTGGTGGTTTTCTCTCCATCTACCATTGCTTCTTCAATACAAGTACTATTGGAGCATTGTCTTCTAGTGATGGCTGAGAGTTGGTTTTAAGTTGTTCTTTCTAAGCATCAGCATCTATGGCATGCGTATCGTCCATACTACTAATTTGGTATCTTAGCATTTTGTGGCGCAATTCTCATAGTCCTGCCTAACCCTTAAGTAGGCGTGTTGTGCATGGTTCCAACAGTTGTGTCACAACTGAAACACAGTTGCCTTTCTAGTCAGTCTAGATTGGATCTAGTTTTCACAGGGCGTATACTTTCATTCATCAGATTTTCTTTTCTTTGTCCTTTGCAGTTTCATATTGGTAAATCTCATGAAGCAAGTCATATATCATAAATGCAGAATTTGAAACTACTTAATCCTCAATTTCCTGTCCGTCATCACGTTTGTTAATGTTAATTCTCATTGTACTGCTTCCTACCTAATGAAATGATAACGTATTTCTGACAAAGGACTATTATTCTCTACCAAAAGCGTGACTTGCAGAATGTGATGAACATATTAGGATTTCCTATGTGACTTCTTGACACAAACAGCAATCTCACCCATTTCTTTTGAGGTGTTGATGGCTAGTTGCTGTAACAGTTTCTAGTAATGTCTTGGTATTGTTTTTTTTGTTACTGTTTAACTGTCAGCTACAATAAAACTATGAACTATCACCACAGATCTAAATCACTTGCATTCAGTCCATCTGGAACTGAACGCAGCCCAGTGGTTTAGCATGTTGGACTGAGAAGCTAAAGTTCCGTGGTTCATGTTCTGTTACCGCAAAAAATATAAAATCGCGCTCCGTATTTTGGGACAATGTATGCGTTATAAGTGTGACGATACATCCCACTATTTGTTCTCAAGAAACTAGGTCAAGATTTGGTAGTAAATGATGTTGACTAGCTATCTTCATTCTCGGTTAAAACTTCAAAATTTGTTTATCTTGTGTTTGATCAACCAGTTGTGATGCTATACTTCCGGAAAGTATTCCTTTAAGTACACAGTCATAAAGTGAGTAATAGAATGTTGTTGAGATTAGCCTACTAAAGTACCAAACATGGATTTGATTATCTTAGACTAAATATTTTCTTTCTTTTACCAAACCCTTAGGTTATAAAGTTTATTGTGCTTTATGTTAATCCTAATGTCACCTCTGATTTTATAATATCAAGTTTTTAAGGTCCTGACATGATACTTGTGTTAACGTTTCTTTACAACTCTAAATCAAACAATAAACTGTTCAGATCTTAACGTCACTGCCCTTGTATTCAAAATGAACAAAGCTTCTGTATCAGCGTAGCGTAGCCAGCACCGGTCTAAATACAAATATAAAGCAGATTCATCAAAAAACTGATGCCACTGTGTAAATTACCAGTATAAATTGGTGATGATATGATGCAAACCCTTAGAACTTTATTGTGGCAGCAGCATTATTTTAAAAATCTCAATATTTAGCTCGTCTATGATAACTTCATTTTGTCCCACTGTATTGTTTAAAAAAACTAAACCAATTTCACATCATGTACATTTAGAGAATTTAAATTGTATTCCACCTTCTTTCGGATGTAAAACCACCTCTTCAGATTTGGTTTGGTGTATGTGTAGAAAGTCTATTTGCTTCAAGCTAAAACAATTGACATCATAAATAAACCGTTTTTTTTAGTATTGAACTCCCTCACCATGGACTTCATCAATCACAGAAATGCTGCTAAGCCGTTATACAAGCCAAATGTTTATATTCATGCTGCCACTTCCAGAAATAATCAGTGAGCAAGCAGCAGTTTTCTAAACACTCATTTGTTTTTGCAATGCAATAGTACAGGGCTGACTTGATGACAAATGCCAAAAGGGCAGGCAGAATATTGTTCTTTAAAAGTACCATTTGTGAAAATCAGGCACTCTTGCGATTTCTGTAACGTGTTTCTTTCACATTCAGCAAACCTTCTATTTTGTTTCATCTCTTGTGGCCTGAGGCAGTTATTTTGGTCAAATATTCTTATCGTACATATATAATAATTGGTATAGATGGTGTACCCAAATAAACCATACTTTTATACTAGTTACATAAAAACATTAAGTGATGGTTCATTGTATTAGGATCATCTTGAGGCCTTATTTCATTTTCTATCTTAAAAAGTAAGAATTTTATAGTATTTTAAAAACGTTTGGTAAACACTAGAGATCACTACCTTAATAGAAGTTAATCGATCAATATTTCTGTTGAACAATCAAGTTCAGACTGACACACTACCTAAAAATAGTCCTCAACAACGACCCTATGAATCTAGCAGAATGGGAGAAAGAATTTGGATTTATTGGCCAAAGAAATGGTTCTTCGTAAGTTAAAACAAAAGTTCAGGTTATCTGTATCTAGAATCCTTAGCGAATAAATCTAGTGTATGAAATAGCTCCTCTCCTATGTTTCATATACACAAAAACTCTAGTAGAGAAATAGATTTTTCACTTGCTTCAATATTTTTAATGGGCTACTCAGCTAAAGCACTCTTCTGTTAACAAAAATTGGCTTAAGAAACGAAAATTCCTTGGATGGTGATTAAACTACAACATAACTCCTTTAGCTCCAAAATGGGCACGTAATAGATCCAAGAAGTATTTTCATAATGTTCTAGATCATAGGAGATGCCTAAGTCAGTAGAATGGATTATGTTATGTCTCTAAAACTGCTGCAGTATTAGGAGAGAATAAATTTTCCTACAAGCTATAGTGGGACTTTACTTTTACGTTCGACACATTGAAGAGTTGAAATAGGGGGAAAATAAATCCGCAGTATCTATTCAATATTTAATAGAAGTGTTACCATTTATCTTTCACAAATGCACTACATTTGACTAATCTATATTATTAGTCTTCTAAACATGGTCATATGGTATTAATAAAATAAATAAGGAATGAATACATATCCGTTAACAATTATCTTACTCCCGTGACTCGATCACGGGTCTACTAAACTCTAAAGTTTCAACCCTATCCAGACAGGGAGAGGTGTCATTGACACCCAATAATTCTATTTTCTTTCTCACAGTGTACATATTTAATCAATTTGTATAAATTTGAATAAATATAGTATCTAGTATTCGTAAACAAATCATATAACTCGAGTTATTTTTATCATATATATATATATATATATTGTGAACTTTCTAAAAGCTCAGAGAGACAGTTTTCTAAAAATAAAAAAAAAATGCTAACCTTCCTCTTAGAATTTTATTTTTATTGCATTTCAGAATGTTATATTTATGTAAGTAATCAATTTAAACTGGACTGATATTCAGTAACATATTTATTTTGATAATTAAAGTAGTAACTACTTCCAGCTGTCAACCATAAAGAACATTGATCAGTCTATATCTAATAAATATAGAGTATTTTAATTAAGTAATAAGTTATGTTACTTATCCATTTGTTTGAATATGATGAACTTAATAATAAGATTCAATAGATACAGATTTGAGTGATCATTAGATGTTGCCATCGCCTACCATATTATTTAAACTTAACTACGTCTACTTGATACCTTATCACAAAATAATATCTCTTAGGGTCCAAATCACATATGTATTTGCAGAGAGACATACCGTTTTTCTTTTGTTTTTTATTTTCTCTCTTTCTTCTTCTTGTTCCAAACACTTTTAAATCCACTTACTTTCTTTCATTTCTTGGCGGATTGACTTGAAACTTGGTCTAATATGCCCCAAAAATTGTTTTCATTGTTTTAATTTAGACCTTTTTAAGTATATTATGGGGTCAAAAGTCAAACAACTTAAGCTTATATATCTTGGGCTCCTGTATAGTCATATTTACAGAAAGCAAGATATAACTTGGCATAAATGTAAATGCTCATAAGCACAATAATACAAAAACGTTAGATTTACCTATTATTTGTCTTTTTAGGGGGAACAGAGCTCACGAAAAAGCATAATTTTGGGGGGTTTGAGTTAAATACTCGGCCATATTTTAACCAGCTCACATGAGATCT
>NW_013669574.1:5417-19551 GCF_000517525.1 Limulus polyphemus | reverse complement strand
AGAGTTATTTAGAGTTAGGCTATTTTCACTGGTTTCGGATATGTATTTGTGATCCTAAAGTTATAAATTTTTGTGTTCCATCAAATACAAAGTGTTTTCGTATTGTCATTGGTGGATCTTTCTTTGTTTGAATGGAATCAGCTTTTTTTACTCTAAGATTACAATTTGCAATAGAATGTTTTGGAAAGCGAGGTTATATCAAAATAGCTCAGATGTTATTAATATCATGTCCAAGCGTTGCTGGGTAGCATATTCTATAGGAGAGATAATGGATGGTTTAACCTATTTATGGTGGTATGAAAAGAAGTGAACATAATTTAATGAATTGTTTATTCAACGAAAATAAAACATCAACAAAGAAACTTAACATTTTCCATTTACTTAAGCCAGCGTATATAGTTTTGTTTACAACATCTACACTATTTGGGATATGCAATGGTTATATTTTCCTACAAACTGCGAAGAAATGTTATGCTAGCAATTTAAGAAAAAGGTACGTTATAGACCCCATCTTAGAAATAGTAGGTTTAAAGGGTCAATCTTCTTTTTATGTTTTAGAAAAACAGCAAACTAATGATGAGGAAACATTAATAAGTTTTAAGTTATTTGAAAAAAAATCTGAGCAATGACTAAGAATTGTACGTAGTTAGATAACTTCTTTGTTAAAAAAGTGGAGCTTAATCTTTCATTAATAAATGGTTTGGTTCGTTATGATTATAATACTTTTGTTTAATTCCCTTATGCTATTGCTTCAGAAAGGCAATAGTTGAAAACTGAGCTGTTGCTTTTATTAATACTATATCAGTCACTAATTACCCAATTAGTTAGGAGGTTCATATCTCCACTGTTTTCCTTGAGTGACTTAATTAACAGAATCAGAAATTAAGTCTGTATTCAGGTTCGCATTCTTAAATTAAAATTTTGTTTGGCCTTACCTATTAAACTTTTCCTATATCTAGGAACATGAATATCTTGAATTAAGGGCAATTTATTTTTTTTTAATTTCCCACATTATTTTTTAATTATATTATCCTAATTCACTAATGATAAATCTCGCTTCGTGACTTTAAATGTTGCTTTCTAAAAATAGGAAGCCAAATTTCAGATTTTATCTCAACATTTAGCAAAACCATTATCAGGCCCGGCATGGCCAGGTGGTTAGGGCGCTCTACTCCCAATTTGTGGGTCGCGGATTCGAATCCCCGTCACACCAAATATGCTTGGGGGATTATAATGGGGCGTTATAATGTGACGTTCAATCCCACTATTCGTTGGCTGGCGGTGGGTATTGATGACTAGCTTCCTTCCCTCTAGCTTTACACTTCTAAATTAGGGACGGCTAGAGCAGATAGCCCTCGCATAGCTTTGGGCGAAATCCATAATAAACAAATAATTATCACTCTTCTCCAAATATTCACCTACTTTAAATACTTTCAATGATTTAATGGTTAACAATAAATCTAAAGTGACATCTCCCTCCGGGTTTACTCTCTGACCACTTGGTATAGAACATTACTTCAAGAAATCTCTCTCTCTCTCTCTCTTACCATTTAACTTAATTTCAAAAGTATTCCATAAATACACCCCCTCCAGTGGCACAGCGATATGTCTAAGGACTTACAACGCTAGAATCCGGGTTTCGATACCCATGGTGGGCAGAGCACCAATAGCCCATTGTGTAGCTTTGTGCTTAATTACAAACAAACAATCCATAAATACTGTATTAATATTCTTATTAGTAACAACTCTGATCTCATTATACTATTTATCGTTTACATTATCTGTTTGATGAAATGTCCTATAACAATTGCCAACTGTTAAATTATAACGTAAAACTTAACTATATAAGATCAATATCTTAATCTAGTTGAAACTGTATTTATATATATATATATATAATCATACCTTCCCAAACAATCCTGCTACCTAACCTGTATAAGTGTAGCCGTTTAAATTATCTCACAGTAAACAAATAAGCAAACTATGCAAGTATAGTGTATCATACGGGCCTTCCCAAATGTCTCATGCAATCTCATGAATCTGAAATATGACCCAATCTTGTACCAAATAAATTGTACCTCGCTAAATCCTGAGCTGTCTAGTCGTATTGAAGTTTACTACTCTTTATTGTGTATTACCAATCAACCATAAAATATATATTAACTAAAAGTAAGCTAATTCATAGATTACAGAATAATCTAACACTAAAATTCTATATTAACATATACTGGTCAATAAGATACTAGTACCTTAGCTATGACATAACCAATGGATTAAGCGGTAATATATATATATATATATAATATACTTGTGTATTTAATTTTCAGCAACTACTATATAATAGAAACAATATTTAAATCTCTTAAGATTAATAAATTAACCTTCTTATTTAGATAATGTTTATGATACCTTATAATTTTATTCGAATATTTAATAATTTTAGCACCCAGTAACAAAACAACTATAAGTTCAGCCTATTGATCTAATATTAAGCCTAAGGGTCGTTATAACTTAGTTGTTATGCAATTATAAAATCTGAAAATGTCCAATTCTAACTAATCTAAACCTTGATATTTGCAAGATAATACTTATCTTCTCAAAAAAAGAAAAAAACGTTATGCTACGTTACAGATGTATCCTCCTAAGTCAACTTTCCTGAATCGTCTTCTTCCATGGATGCTGACATTTTTTTATGTTGACTTCAATACTCATTATCCGTTATGCACCTTGATACTATTTGCCAATGCATCTCTCACACTTGCACTGGTTCTGACATTATAAGGAATATATATATACCACTCATTCAAATGTACATTTCATTAGTGTGTAACTTCCTTGAGTACCATTAAGCTGTCACCATCCACCCACTTCTCTACTAGACCTTTATCTGTTCCTGGATTGTTCCGCTAGCTCTCTATCCTGATTTTTATTTCATTAAGTCCTCTCCTCATACTTTTTTTTTTACTTTTTACTTTTTGTACATCCTTTTTCTAAATTGAGATGTTTCTTTTCCTTTCAAATATATTTTCTTTTACTTTACATAAATCACTTTATTATTTGCTTAGCTTTCCCTCTCATTTCCTGGATCTTCAATGTTCCACTTCCTGTTTTCTGTTCATACAGTATTCCTGATCTTCGTTCTCTTATATGCTCCTTCTGAATTTCATTCTTAACATTTTCAGTCTCATCATTCATCTCTTGAACAAAGTTTGATACTTTTAACACCCTTGGCTTTTTCCCCGAACACTGCCAAGATTTTGATTTAATTTGATGTACTTCTAAAATCCTTACAATTTCTCATTTGTTCTTAGAGACTGATAAGTATATTCATACTCAAACAATCAAATTATACTTAAACCAACTGCATGGGAGTCAACAACTTACCAAAAGTTTTGACTAATTGTATTATGTTTACAGATACTATTATTAACAAGCACTTCTAACGTAGAAATAGAATAATTTTCGAATTAGAAACAATGTATGTTGACTACTAATTGGCAATGACAATATGAATTAGTGTAATACAAACCCATTTGAATAATTTATTAATTTAATTTATTATGTGTTGATTAGTCAATATGCAAATTTCCATCTAGTTCCTGCTCAATTAAAAGAAAAGCTAATTATCTAAACTGCTATAACACACCAGTTCTAATTTCAAATATCAAAGTTCCTATGTTAAATGTTAGCCTAATGGTTTAAATTAAGGGCAGTCTAACCTTGTGATGCCCATTTTCACTAATCTACTGTATATTTACATAAAAATATAATGATTAATCAGAGTGAAATTTTAAAACAACAATAAATAATAATGGCAATGCTATTATTGTCTACTCATCTGTGTCGTCATAAATCTATTCTAATTTTAAAACCTTACTCTTAAACATCGCTATCATTAAAACGCTTCTACACTTGATACAATAAAATTAGGCCTATAAAAATTCTTACACTCAATCGTTAAGGTAACATCACAACTCATTCATTTTTGCCATATAACTAAAGTATTATCACTACAAAAAAAATATATGCTTCATTTTAGATATACCAACAAACTGTCAGATGTGACTGTACATACCGTTAAGTACGTTTTCACTTCACTTCATATTCAACGATCTAACTTTTTTTTCTTTAGATTTTCATAATTTATCCCGCCTGGTTCTCTATTCGCGAGAATAGTTTCATTTTAGAATGCTTGAATCTTTTGTCATTAAGCTAAGAATACCAGCTCTTAAGCGCAATGATATTACATCTTCAATTTCGAAAATCTTAAGAAAAGTAAACGGCATAGATTTCGATTGTTGTATTCGTAGTTCTAAAGACGCAAAACATTAACAAAGAAACCTAAGTGAGAAGTGGGGATATTGGAATTACTTTTTTATTTTATTGTTCTTATAGTATTTATTCCAAATATGTGTCCATCACATAATTTCTAGGACTAAGTATTCAGAGTCGTTGAACCTACATATTGTGTTCCTGACTCTCTCTCTCGTAATCCCGAAAGCTTCATGTTTAAAACTGTTTTCATATGCTACTCATAAGAAAGCATGACCAAACTTGACATGCGTTTTGTAACCACGGGTTGGTTTCCTAGCGGAATTGTATTAGTAAATAACCGGACCTTGGGGAAGCTATAAAAGCCACTTGGAATGACCGAAAAGCTTCATCAGTAAATCGGGGTATCTGGGAATAATAAGGGGGGTACTTGAACCCTGCAAAGAAACGTTGGTATTTTATGTTAGTGTATATAATTTCGTTATCGGAGAGTGCGCTACCATACAGGGATGGCACGAACGCCCGTATTAAAGCAACACAAAAATAACCTGAATTGTCTTCGCTAGAGGTCACCAGGAGTTAGATACGGATGCTCTTTCTCCGGTGTATATGCCACTTTTCAGCTATTCAGAGCATCCCAAAGTCGAAAACAGACAAATAACCAAAATCGAGATTTCATATTTTCGTTCATCACCATCTTTCTTCAACTGACCTAACGCCTACCTAATTCTAGCAGTAACTAAAATTTTATCATTTGATAGAGCAAAACAATCTTCTATGCAAAATTTATAAAGCTCTTGAATACACTCTATATCATAGTAACCTACGTATACACCATCTTATAAAAAAATAAACAAACAAGTATTAGGAAAACTAAATAATCGCTAAATAAAAAAGCCAGGTAGAGCTGACTACTGAACTTGTAAAAAAGAAACAAACAAGATAGGGATGGAAGTAGACATATCACTTGATCCGGCTAATGATCACATAGCAGACTAAGCCGTCTCGACTTTACATTCATAATAAAATCTCTATAGTACTAGCTTCCTCACTGGCAAAACAAATAGAACCAGAATTTCTAATCATAAAATGTTACTCAATTGTAAAATAGTCATAAAAGTAGTATTCTAAAGTTAAATAAAGGTAAGGTATAATGATAAAAGCTGAGATTCAATTCAAGCACCAAGCTTTCGACAGACGAAGTGGGGAAACCAGTAATATAGAGGACAGCATTTTTTGACGCTATGGTTGCTATTATTTCTAATATATGATCTTTATAAGGAGGCTAGCACTTTAAGAGTGTTTAAATATTATAAATTCTAGCTTTAAATATTAATTTTTACTG
Source organism: Limulus polyphemus (assembly GCF_000517525.1). NCBI lineage: Eukaryota > Metazoa > Arthropoda > Merostomata > Xiphosura > Limulidae > Limulus > Limulus polyphemus. Next base: position 13,934 of record NW_013669574.1, on the reverse strand, counting down.
TTCTCGTTCAGTATATTAAGCCTAGAAAAGCTAACTTCAAAAAACTGAACTCGTCTCAGCTAGCCCAGTTAATACAAGAATAATTTCGATTTGGTCAGAGAGTGTAGGATTAAAAATGTAAGACTAAAGTTGTTTTTTTTAATATTTCTACTTGTGGCTTTTTGAATAAAATAATTTGAATTATATTGAATGATTGCTAATTTTAGGTAAAACTGTTTTACTGCTGTGATCATAACCGGATGCAAGCAACGAGGAGATAATGTGATTTGGGAAGACTTGAATCCTAAATTTTAGCCCTACTTGATATATCAAAGTATATATATATCTTGTTGTTTTTTACCGACTTTTCTTTGGATCATACCTGACAGATAGGATATTTCCAACACATTTGAGAGATATTATCGCAAACAGTTGTTGGCACAGTCATTTTAATTAATATACGCTTAACTAATGTACGTACACAAGGTCTCTGTAATGAGACATAACTGAATTCAAGAAAATCAAGTTTGTTAGATTAAGATGTAATTAAGATGTTTTCTAACCTTAAAGTTCGTGTTCCCGTTACGTATATCACCACCCTCCATATAAAAATTTTAATCAGTCTCTTTTTCAGTGTTCTTTTAAATCTTTTTGTTAAAACCAGCTTTTTCTTTCTCTTTTTCTTCCTTTCCAAATATGAATTTTGCTTATTTGGAGCGTATTTCATTTGATATTATATTACTCCACAAGTAAAAAAACGTTGCACCTAATCTAGTTGTTGCTCGTCTATGTAGATTTTCATCATTCCACTTTCATTTCTTTAAATATTTTTCACTTTTGTTTTTTTCACATTTATATTCATCCCTAACTCTCTTAGCATTTTATTCAATTTCTTTATCAAAGTTCGCAGACCTTCCCCTGAGAAAAAGCCATGTTTTCAGAACATGACTGTCTTGAGTTTCTTTCTCCAATCGTTACACCTTCTTCATTTTCTACCCATGTTTCCTATACCGTTGCCTCAGAACATATATATTCAAAAGCATCTGTAATGATGAGCAATCCTATTAGGCTCCTTTCTTTACTATCGCTTCCTCTAAGTCTGACATTAGCTATTGTTACTACAGTCGTCCGTCCCGTGTACAAAGATATCACTATATACTAAGTTCAACGGTAAGTCTTTAGACTTATAACGCTGAAATCTGGGTTTCAATATTCGTGGTAGGCACAAAATAGATTGTGTGGTTTTGTGTTTAATAACAAACAAACTGAGCACTTGTATTTCTTTCATGGCGTTTTCGGCAAAACATTGAGTTACATGGAACGCTTTCTTTCACATAACATTGTTTATGGTACATGTACTATGAGGTTTAAAAGCAACATCAGTCCAAAGTTTTTTCCTTAAAATAAAATGAAGAAAAAGATTTTATAGATAAAATTTCGTTTATAATTACTGCAAAAAAAAGTATGATTGGTTAAATTATTTGGACTATTAACAACTTAATATACATATTGTTTTTTATTGCGATATCAAGTTGATCAATTGAAAATATTTAAACGAAGCATTCAATAAACAAAAGAAAAACAAATAATCAGTTACAAAAGAAAAATGAATTTAACTTAAAACTAAATTGTGAAATTAAAATTCATTGAGTAGTAATTATCGTTATTCACTTGTTTCTGTGAGAATAACTGACAAAAATGTTGATTATTATATTGATAAAAGTTGTTAATTAGTGTGCAAGTGAACTTGGACTGTGGAGACTCATAGCGGGGACTTATGTGTAGAGTTTTGACAGTTATGAAAACATTTTCAAATAAGATCTCTTCGCTTATAAACAACAGTGCAATATATTATTAGTTCCATCCTACAAGTAATGTATATACTAGTAGAAATAGTGTCATCATACTAATAGGAATATTTTACCTCGTTTTAGAGAACACAAGGCTTTAGAGGTTTTCTAGATGAATAGATCACACTGGTTTCGAAACGGAAATTTGACAGCCCCCTTGTGTCCCATCCATCTATGAAAGAAATGATTAATGAGGGCGTTCGTTCAAGCAGAGTTACGCTGTTGTTCTGAACACTTGCAATAAACTCTGTATGTGTGTGAAGACAAAACGGTATTTGGGTTACAAAAGAACTTGAATAGTTTTCACTTGAAGTGACTTCCGACTTACTTCAACAAAAGTTTTTAACATTCTTTTTTTATTTCTTTTCTTAAAATCCTACCAATTGAAAGCTTCAATTTTTTAAACATTATTGCAACACATATTCTTTTTAAATTGATATGTTTTCGTTCTATTTTTCCAGCTACTAGCTATGGTTACATTGTTTCTATGATATTTTTACACATAATCTAAAATCCATATCTTTAAGTTACACTGACATGTGGTATGTGTGAGGATTACTTTGAGGATTTTTTCATGTGCGATATTTTCTATTCTTTTGTCTTTGCCAACATTATTTTAAAACTAATTCTCTGAGGTTATAAGAATATTAAATATTTTTATGAGTATATGTGATCCTTCTCTTTCAAATTTCAAAAAAATCTCTAAACTTGTGGTTATAGTAATATTACATTATTGGTAATAATGACTTGAAAATGAAGCTATATTTTTACTTACTTTCAAAATGTTTATTGTGTAAATATTAACTCAGTAATTTAATGATTTTTACCTATTACGAACCTATTTAGAAGTATGAAGTAAAAGTGAGAAATTTAAGATTTACGTTATAACTATTGCACGTTACAAAAAAGAAAACTTGATATTTGGCTGTCTCATTTAAGGAATACGAACATTTAGTAGGTAAAAGCCAGTTTTCCTGACTTATTCTTCTAACAGGAAGTAATTTTGAAAGACAAATCTTTGTGTTTCTTTGTCACATTAGTTTTTCATAAATAAGACATTTTCCTAAGAAACTAACTAACAACAAGTATAAAATGATAATTCGTAATTCTAATGATACAAAATACACCTTTGTTTGTTAAATTTCGGGTAAAAGCACTCGAGGATTATCTGCTCTAGCCATTCCTAATTTTGAAATGATAAACTGGAAGAAAGATAGCTAGTCAACACCAGTAAAATTGTGTTTTTTATGGCATCTCTACTCCCCTATAATTAACAAAAATTGGAAATTCCACTATTTTAGTTTACAAATGTGTGTGGACCTATAGAAAAGTATCTTTGTATCGCATGGAAATTGGTCAAAATATGGCCGAATAATTGACCAAAACCCTCAAATTATGCTTTTTTGTGAGCTCTGACTCCCCTTAAAAGACTCATAAAATCATTTAAAAAGTAAAATAAATGAAAACTTCTCTGGACTTACTGAATCAAGGTATAAACTCTACCAAGTTTCAATTTAATCCGCCGAGAAATGAATGAAGGAATGGCGGTGTTTGGAAGAAGAAGAAATAAACAATAGAAAAACAATATATTTCTCTGCGGAGACATAATTAATTGTTTTAGACATAGATACAATCTAAAGTACGAATAGAGCTATAAGCATTAGTATCGAACACAGATTACCTCTTATATCAGAAACTTACTCTTCAGAATTATAAATATGTATTTTTATAAGTTTAATTCAGGATTTAATGGAATATTAGTTTACAAATTTTGTGATTTTTATGTAAAGTACCCCAACAGCCTCTTGACAGATAATTTTGAAAAAAATACTTTCAAAAGAAGCAGATCAGGCAAATCAATACGACTGAAAAAAACCTTTAGCAATCGACGAAAATAGGTACAACACCCATGGATTTTCAAGAATTTACGACTGAATAATTTTTAGTAAAACAACAAACATATTGCTTTAAAGGATAAATTATAATTAATTCTTGCTTATATATATAATATGGAGTGTAATATTCCATTCGCTGTATTTTAAAAAAGAAATTAACATTAAAACATTTTATCAAATACCCTAGAAGGAACTGGGATATGACGACGTAACTTAAACATTGGTATTAGAGGTTTTTGGATTACGTTGACCTTATTTAGCAACAAAACTAATTATGACAACATGAAACCTATTATGAAATGCTTTGCAGAGACGTAAATTGCTTCTAAATGGATTTAAATCTAAATTATATTAGCCTTTTTATCATGATAGTTAAACCAATACCGAAATATATAAAACAATTTGCATTCTATTATACAAATTTCTATAAAAAATAAACAATATATTTACCCCAGATAAGTAGATTAAGTTCAGTACTAGTACTTGTTTTTGCTTGTTATCTTTTAAACTGTGAAAATTAGCTAAGACTGATAAGAATTCGCGATAAATACTTAACTATTTTTCTAACAAAATAAAAATAATCTTCTTCCAACAATTCTAAGGTGTGTGAAGTATTCACAAATGAAATACAGAAGCTAGACCAAAATTTATTTAGTATTATTCGTGTTGCAAGAGGTCTTCTAAGGTTTTAAGTTTAATCATTAAAATTACACAATCAACTCAGATATACAATGTTCATGTTTAGTCATCATCGTAAAGCAATTAGAAACATTTAGACATCTTTAATAGAGGTTTGATTTCGCGAATTATCCAATTCCTCGAAATGTTATTTCTCAGTTAACCTGAAATATGTGCATTAAATAGAAACGATCATGCCCTTAGAACAAAGCTGGTGAATCTATGATTTTACTAGTTATGTATTCCCTTACAAAGCTGATTAAATGTGCATGAAGGGTAGTTAGAAAGTTCTGTACACCTTCTTGAAGAAGATTTTAACACGTGTTTGTTTGTTTTGTTGAATTTCACGCAAAGCTACTCAAGGGTTATCTGCACTAGCCGTCCCTAATTTAAAATTTACAGACTAGAGGGAAGGCAGCTAACACTACTCACTGCGAACTTTTAATGCACCACCTGCTGAAAAGGCAAGTATATCTGGCAACTGGATTCAATCCCGCGTTTCGTAGATTGTGAGTCGAGTTCCATAATACGGGAATGAATGCTGGAATTGTTACTAATACTCCAACCAATATCAAATGTTATAGTTACTGCTTCTTTTGCAAATAAGCTCCAAGTGTAGCTTTCATGCGGGATCGCCACTTCTGCTTCTTGTTGTTCAGGCAGCATTCCAAAACGTCCCGTTACAGTTAAGTTAGAATCTATTTGGAATTCTGGTATGAATGAAGTAAATTCTGGACATTATTGATATATATAATTTTATTACACACATAATTATGTATTATCATACCGAAAGTGATAGTACTTCTTCATAAAACACCATTGAGTTATCATATCGTTATATATATTACTAGATACACTTCCACAGAGTCTCCTAAATAGTAAATAAAACCAAAATTAAAAGTAACAAATATTATATTTCTAGTTTTTGAAGTTTATATGTCATGCTGTATTGTAGCCTACAGTGTACATAATCTCTCTCGTGATTTATGCCACGTTTTACTGACATCACGACAGTTCAAACTGCCATGTAGGCCTCGATTATGCGACGTCATTTTAGTGTCTACTCATTGATTGACAGACAACACACTACTGTACAGTGGTGCGAGTGTTTGAAACATGTAACAGGTTATTCATGGCTGTTACAATAATATTATTGACACATCATACTACTATCTCCACCATGCTTTACGACTGAAAAATCCATATCTAAAACATTTTCGACGTTTCTCTCAAAGTTAACCTCATTCAGTGAAGCAGACAATGAGTAACAGTAAATTTTCATTTCACAGGATGGTTTTCAAACGTTTTTTGCATTACTTAAAGCAAAACGAAGTTTTTGTAATAACGGCTGGGGAATATTTAATGGACTAAAGCCTAACCTTAGAATCCGGTAGAATGAAGTTCCTTGCACCGAGTTAAAGTTCTGAACCTCAATCTTCAAATCTCATGAAAACCCTATTGATGGATTTAAGCACGCAATTTCATTTCACGACACTTATGTAAGTTCACATGAACTGAAGAATGATTAACTATCGAAGTCCGTGCGAGTAATTTATATTATCACGCACAATTTCCTTTTTCTTCAGTATATTAGGTGAATTATATATTGCAATAACTAGTGTTTTAAAATTTCCATTAATTTAACAAATGATGATAATGACGAAACTAATACCCATCGCATTGCCCACAGTAGCATTTTATGCTTTCTCAGCATTCCTGAATTAGAAGGAAAACTATTGTATTATATATTTTAAAATGTTGTTCAAATAGGCATAATTATTGGTTATCTAATATGTTTTAAAACGCTTTATAGCTTTATCATTTAAATATTAACAATTAAACACTGACTATTAATTCTAGTAATCATAGAGAACGTGATATTTTATAAAAGTAACAAACATAATTTTTACTTTTTTTAGTGTTTACATTATTAAGATATTAAACTCATTACAGAAATAGTTATAATAATTTTATAAACTAATCACTTTCATGTTTCCAATTTTGTGCTTATGGAAAGACTATTTTTGGTAAGCTATTTTGAAAATAATTCTGTTTTGTATTTTAGAGTTTAGAAAATAACATGTAAAGAAAACTAACTAAGATGACTATAACAATTAAAGAGAGGTTAAGGATACCAATAGAGTGAACAAACTGAAGACGACCCAGAAATGCCTTTCCGTAATGCCAGAGCAAACACTTTCTCTCAGACTCTGGTCATCACTCTCTCCTTCAAGACCTTTCCCCACAAATTGTTTGGACATGAACTTTCCTTGCTTCTGTACCAAATCAAGTCAGACAGCATTTCTCTCCCATCAACATCATACTTGGCTTCTGAACATATAGGATGTTTTATAGACGTCTTTTTGTGTGTGTGTGGAAACACTTTTTCATGTGTGGAGAATCTAGAACGGCTGTGGCCAAATGAACTCGGTGAAGTGTGATGATAACGTCTAGGATTTCTTCTTTTACAGTTGGTGAGATGAAATGTAAGTAATTTAGTTGTGAAATGATCTTCATGGTCATTGTAAATATCTGGAACAAGATTCATTGTTACGTTATGTGATTCAAATATGGTACACCAATCAAACTATTGTTATTGTTATTGTTTGTAATTAAGCAGAAAGCTACACAATGGGCTATCTGTGCTCTGCCCACCACGGGTATCGAAACCTGGATTCTAGCATTGTAAGTCCACAGACATACCACTGTGCCATTGGAGGGCGCCCAATTAAACTAAACCATAACAAGAGCACAATATTTATTAGAATGGCGCCAGGATGGTTCGAACATTTACCAGCTTTCGCCGGTATTTTAGATGTAGAGTTGTCTAAACAGCCTGATGCCGTTTTAATAAATTATTGTGCACTATTGTCATTGTACGTTTTTTTGTTTATTTAACTTATGCACAAGCACCGTTGTTTACCATAGTTATATGAAATTACTCAGTGAGAAAAACAAAATTCAATTATATCCTCAATTATCAGTCAAAATATATTATTGTGCAAGATTCGGAGATTTATCATACGTATTCTTAAGATACTGCTAAAGCCTGGAAGGAAAACTTAGTTTGGACCAGATTTGAATTCTAGCGTTGTAAGTCCGCAGACATACCGCTGTGCCACTGGGGGGCTAGAATTGAATAGATGGCAACCTCAGAAATATTTTACGATATATTTCCATGGTATCACGATTATAAGTATGTCTTCAGCTTCGTGATATTTTTGAAAAAGGTTCGAGATAAGAGTCATTCAACTGTAGAATGCTATTGAACAATCGCCATACTTTTCATGTTGATCCCATTGTCTCTTACAAATACAAGGATCCTTGCAAAACAATTTTCTCCTATGATATATGATGTTTGTCAGACATGTATTCGTTCATTTGTGTTTGTTTTCGTTTTCACAAACAGCAGATATTGGTGTGGTAATTACGAAGCTCACAACTGTTCTTTCCATATGGGCCTGTCATACCCTGGTAGTTAAGACGCTCGATTTGCTAAATTAGAGACGGCTAGAGCAAATAGCCCTCGTGTAGCTTTGCGCTAAATTGAAAGAAAAAAAAGAAACAAGTCTTTCTATACGTTAATTCTGCGTATGATTTTGCCACTTTCAAGTTTAACATCAAGATCAACACTATCGAATTCTTCTTTCACTGTAGAGGTTGAAAGTTGTAGAACTGCGTGAATGCGCTGAAACCCAGCGAAATACTACGGACGTTTCGTTATGTCAAGCAGTGGACTATACCACTCTTGCTAGCAGTGTTCAACTATAATTTTGCTACTGTGACGTCATAAACAGTAAGTCTTGATATTGGAGAGAAAATGTGTTATCTTGACAAGGACAGAGGACAGATTCCAATTGACTATTTCATCTTTATTTTCAACAAAACTCTACTGTTACGTTGACTGTTATGTTTTCTATATTAGCAGTTAAGTCTTCCCTAACTTTCACACTAAAAATAACACCACTTAATTCGGGAATTTCTTGCAATTGCTCATATAGTTTCTCATTCTTGAAGCGTGCCCGGCATGGCCAGGTGGATAAGGCGCTCGACTCACAATCTGAGGGTCGCGGGTTCGAATCCGCATCCCACCAAACATGCTCGCCCTTTCAGCC
>NW_013669574.1:2837-5396 GCF_000517525.1 Limulus polyphemus | reverse complement strand
GGCGTTATAATGTGACGGTCAATCCCACTATTCGTTGGTAAAAGAGTAGCCCAAGAGTTGGCGGTGGGTGGTGATGACTAGCTGCCTTCCCTCTAGTCTTACACTGCTAAATTAGGGACGGCTAGCGCAGATAGCCCTCGTGTAGATTTGCGCAAAATTCCAAAAAAACAAAAAAAAACAATTCTTGAAGCATTGAGAACATATGCTTTCCAACTAAACTTATAACTGAAATGATTCCTTATTTCACTGTTTTCTTTGATGGTAAGAAATACTCCCAAACATATTTTTATTCGTAAATGTTCTTACTGAACAATATTTATTATGATCCGTAGTATTTTAGATGATTTGACGCAGGAATTAAGCTTCCCTTACAAATGAATGTTCACAAAGCGCTGACTGTTGATGTTACCTATTGACTATAGATCTCTTCTGTGATGTTTTATATGCACTTTTTTTAAAGATACACATTTAAGCTATCATAACTATATATAATTTATCACATGGCTCACGTTGTGTCTAAAAAATTAAATGAAAAAGCAATGAAAAGTGCTAATATTACATATAACATTGTAGAGAAATATTACCGATTTACATCACTAGATACAAGCAGATAAAGTATTCAGAGTGCTGTTACCACCTATTTTTACATCCAAGATACATAATTTTGTAAGGTCAAGGGATCCTTTTTTTGTAGATTTTTATTCCATTTCAATACCTGAGCTTGTCTTATTCTGCTTGAGAAGGAGCAGGCCCATTACCAAGTGGAGTATGCTGTTCGAGTGTGTTTGGCAATATCATATGAATGTGAGTATGTTTGCATAATATATAAGATATATATATATAATATCTAGTGAGACATTTTGTAGTCTCAACATTACTTCAAAATGTAAACAAAGGCAACGCTTCTGCTATAATGCTAAGTAATAGTTACATAACGAGTAACTTTGAATTTACAAAGAATCAAATGATACGAAAAATTTGTAGAACATTAAGAATTAAAAACGTTTGATGGCAAACCCTAACATACCTTGCATCACTTTGATATCCAAATCTCAAATGCAAAGTCAGCAAGTTATCGCCATACTTTTTGCCAAACTATGACTCGTGAAAAACTTGGATAAAAGATAATAAAGAACAAATGGGCACGTCTAAATGAAAACGTTTTATTCAAACGTGTCAATTAACTCTTTCAATCAAGTTTTTCGTCTCACGTCTTGCGAAACAAAATTCAATGAAGAATTTTTATGATTCGTGAAAATAAGGTATATTTTATTATTAAGTCACAAACATAGCACTTCAGTCTTTAAATACAAAATACACCCACAAAGCCCCATTCCCTTTATATCATCACTACCAATTTGGAATGGCTTTAGCAAACACTATGACTCAGAATCGCTTAGAATTTTTAGTTAAGTCTTAATAGCAAATATGACCGTTTGAAACAACTTGCATCCTCTGAACTATGTCACTGTATATTCTTTTTCAGTATGAAGACAACAGCTGTGAAACGCCTATCATTAGGTATTGGGTTCTACTCCCTCTAACGCATAAATTTTCCAAAGCACCATTCGTAATACAGATTAATAAGTTTATCATAGAAGATTCTTCTCAAATTTTCAGAACAACACCGCCGAACTTATGTTTTTCAACTACGGTGCACTGGAGAAAGCGTTTTCAGGCTGTCTCAGCTCACGTCGACTTACACTATAGAATTCAAGAAAGAATATGGATTTGTCTGTAAAAATATCCGAATTCCAGACTGAGTGACGTTTTCCCATCTTAAATGTTCCTGACACTGTTGTATTAGAGCTTGTCGATATTCTAGTAGTTTTGGACGTATCGCTGGCTGATAACTTCTCAGATTGGAGAGGTGTAATCTGTTTTTCATCGTTTATCTTGTGCTTTAAGCTTGTGTAACTTCATGAAATTGTCTATAGAGTCAGAGATCCACGAAATGATCTCTTTAATCCTTATTGTCAAAATATCGTTTCTGGCACTGAGTTGTTTTCTGACACACTTAGTTACGTGTTTTCTTGTCCACAATCTAGAACCTAAACTTTGTGATACTTCAGTTGCAACAGCTGTGTTAGACCGGGCTGATTGTAAATAATGTCGACGAAGTTGTCATTATTATTTTTCAATAAATCTAAGAACACAACATAACATATATTCAATTATCATACCTAATTTGGAAAATTGCCTAAAACATCCATTGGTTCTTGCAAATGTGAAATTCGCCCCAAACCCGACCCCTGCCACTATAGCAAACACACGAAGAGGAGAAAGCTATACCACTCGTACATCATACTATAACTACATATCCGAAGAATATTCTCTAGACCAATTACATATTTGTCAGGTTTTGGCACCTAAAACATCAAGCGTGTTATTCATAATGTATTTTATCAAGTATGTATATGAAATGCTACAGAGTAGGGAGAATATTTTGACGGATTTATTATTATTATATATATATATATATATACACTTGGAAAAAAGTTAAGCACCCCCAAATATTTTTGCTTATTGAAAATAAGGTTTAATTTTCATGATGTTGAG
>NW_013669574.1:0-1837 GCF_000517525.1 Limulus polyphemus | reverse complement strand
CATTCTAGTTGATCATTTATGAAATTGTGCAGATTGACGATTTACTCAACTATTTTCTACAGCAGTTTTCTCCTTTAACTTTTATCTCAGAAAAATCCAATCAGCAGATCATAACTTAAGCAAACACTACTTACACATTACAATATACATTGGGATTTTTACAGAATGTTCTCGGTGTTAAGATTGTTCAATGCATAATCATTCCATATTTTATTTTGTCATCTCCTTATTTTTCCTTATCAACCAGTTTTCTTTCACATGATCAGGTAACTGTCTGTCATGTTAACCTTACATATATAAATCTGATTCGAAATTAATAATCGTAACATTACATCAAATTTACAACTTTGCTAATGTTGCACACTTGAATTCAGTTTGAGACTGTTTTTCCTTATTTATCTCCCAAAATGTAGATGTTTTCATGTGTGTCTCTTGCCATCTTTTATCGGTAGGCACTTAGTTATCACTCCCATGCTTATTATACTCTGCGTCTTTTATGTTTTTAAATTGTAGCGCTACGCTTCCATCTCAATCATATCAACATTCAGATTGGAAAGTATATCATCAGACAAGATGTCTACGTTTTATTTTCTGTAATATTGCGCTTGAACATATGGAAGGAAAGGTTGTGTTCCAACATGACTATAAGATAAAATACACGGTGACTCTAAATGTTATGAGCCATTCAAATAGTTACCAATATAAAATATTAATGTATGGACTCATAAATACATTTAATTGTCTTAACAACTATAAACTTCCTTTATGAGTCTCTAAAAAATGAATTTCACGTTATAAAGTGGTAAAATAAGATATCAGAATTTTTCTCATGTTAGATATGCTTATATTTTTTATATTTTCAACTGATGTCTTCCACTTAATATATTTCTTATCACAACAACACCGAATGTTTTCATACATTTAAAAATTGTGTTTGTTTGTTTGTAATTAAGCACAAAGTTACACAATGGACTATCTGTGCTCTGCACACCACGGGTATCGAAACCCATTGTAAGTCCGCAGACATACCGCTGTGCCACTGGGGGGCGATTTGAAAAGAAACCAACATTTTTGCACGAACTAAATTCTCGTCATTATGATTTTCCTTATGTGCATCAAATGCAATAATAATTATTTTATCATTTTTCATAAGCTTGATCTATAATTGTGCACAACGTGAGAAGAAATGATCATGTTTTTTCTTTTTATTTTGGCCTTAGGATTGCAATTGTTAGGCTCTAGTGAACTCCTAACTGCTCTTCATTTATATAACTAATTATCGCAAGGTTACCATTAGTGATAACCAGGCATAGCTAGGTGGTCAGGGCGCTTGACTCGCAGTCTAAGGGTCGCGAATCCTCGTCCCACCAAACTATCCCACTATTCGTTGGTAGACGAATTGCCCAAGAGTTAGGAGTTGGTGTTGATGACTAGATATGAAATTAAGCAAAATACAACTTCAGTAAAACAGGAAAATGGAGGGTATGCAGAGTTAATTCATCGTCTGATATTGATTGTCAAAGGTTTTAATGCACTTAAGTCATTTTAAGCAAGACTCGCTTAATACGTTCGATACTTTTCTCAGATTTTAGAGATAGGAAATTATAAACATTCCAAAGTGTTTCAATTTACTAATATTTTATCAGTTGAATTGTTTACTTAATTTGATAAGGTGTTTGACTTATGAACACAGTGAATCTGTAGAACAGTGATCAACACATTTATGAAAAGTATAATTATATGATTTCATTTGCTAACTCTTTTTCTGTATTTTGAGCCTGTCATACTTAAGGTGATAGGTATTTCATATTTTGGTTTCTTCGATGTAAAGCGTTTT
>NW_013669573.1:102512-110374 GCF_000517525.1 Limulus polyphemus | reverse complement strand
TTTTTATAAACGTACATAAAACCACGACCTATATCTCCAGGTATTTCTATAAACGTACATAAAATCACGACCTATATCTTCGGGTATTTCTATAAACGTACATAAAATCACGACCTATATCTCCAGGTATTTTTGTAAACGTACATAAAATCACGACCTATATCTCCAGGTATTTCTATAAACGTACATAGAATCACGACCTATATCTCCAGGTATTTATATTTCTTAATAAGGCTGTTTTGTTGTTTTCGAAATAAAGATACTCAAGGACTATCTGTGCTAACCGTCAATATTTCTGACTGTACAAAATAAAGCTACTCAAGGACTATCTGTGCTAACCGTCAGTATTTGTGACTGTACAAGATAAAGCTACTCAAGGACTATCTGTGCTAACCGTCAATATTCGTGACTGTACAAGATAAAGCTACTCAAGAACTATCTGTGCTAACCGTCATAGTTTCCTTTCCTATACTTTCTCAGTCACAAATACGGACGGTTAGCTCAGATAGTCCTTGAGTAGCTTTATCTTGTACAGTCAGAAATATTGCAACAGCATTCACCGCCAACTTTTTTAATACTCAAATCGAATATTGGCATTTAACCTTCACTGTTAAAATTACAACGCCAGAGTGAGTAGAGCCACATATTCATAGCCCGGCTCTATTAATAAGACTTGGGTATTAGATATGATATTAGATATATACAACCTATAGCTGGTCACACTTTCTTCAACCGTCAAGTAGAATTTTCAAACAATTTAATGTTTCTGATGATGACGAGAAATTCACTTGAAGTAAATATATATATCATAAACTCTACGTGTAGGGATGGCCAAGGTACTCAATAGGAATGATATAAATATGCACGCTAAAAAATCAACAATGACAGAGTTGTACTTTCAACAATGATTGCCACTCTATTTCATTTGTTTCTCTACCCAACAAACCCAAAAACAAGTCAAGAAACGACCACTCAAATACCACACCAGAAAGTGACGAACCCATCAACTTGTTCATCTTTCTTCTTCTTGTTTCAGTTGAGATAACTCCACAACTACTTTATCACTAACGTCAGTTTGAACATAAACCCACTCTATGTGTTTATGGGTAGTGCACGGTGTCATTGCTTAGTTTTAGTAACTAGTAGTAATTTTTTTTAAAATCATAATTCTAGTGTAAACGATGATATTATTTCCCCTTGAAGTTAGGTTTTTAAAGAAAGCTCGTGCTTAATTATAGGGTGAAACTGGAATTACCAGCCAGTAATAGATGAACATTAGATGAGTGTAACATGTAGAATACTCAATTCTTTGTACTATACAATCAGTGTTTTTAGGGAGCTAACCCCTATAATATGTACAAGCAAAAGTACCCGTCCCCAGTGACGGGAAGAGTTTAAGTTACTGTATCAATTTAAATTATTTCATGGACTTTAAAAACGTTAATTGTGTTACACTCAGAGCCAAGGCTCTGAGCTACCTATACCTCCCACCGCGAAAAATAATTGTTGAACATTTCAGTCAGGTTAAGAGCCGCTCAATAATAACATACGGTAAATCCGAAACCCGAGCGCTTTCGAATGGTGGACCATTCTTCTTCGTTTTGCCCCTGACGTATTTTTCTGACATCATGAATACAGTAAATCTGCAATTTTATTCTTTAAGTTACGTCCCACTTTGAAATGTGAATGATAGTGTAATTAATTCTTAACAGTTTGGTGTAGAATATCCTGCTTACGAAATAGAATTTAGCATCAACTTTATTCGTGACTGTTCTCCCGTCATTTCAAATGTGAATGTTGATCTTTGCCTGCGTGTACAGCTTTTCAAACGGGAGACAGACGAACGCTCAGACAGACACCACGGTTCTCAATATATATAAGATAAAGTGAAAGAGTAGAAAAAAAAATCAGCACATAATATTAAATATTATTATACACATTCATAGAATACACTAACTTTTAGTCAGGGGAAAACATCACAAAACAAGAGATAAAAAACATTTTGTAAATATGAAAAACGATGTAGGGATGGCCGTGCCAAAAAGAATGCAAACAATAATATAGGGATCTATACAGATATGCATAGATCATCACTTATGACATTCAATGTTAAAATTTAATGTCACACTGTAAAATGCTCGAGTAGAAAATGGTTACGAGATCCGTCAATTCGACCGGCATGTTTTGACTCAATTTGGTTTTCTTTATACGTAAGTCTTAAGCTCTTAGTTACACTACATTAATGCCTACCCTAATATGGTCATGATATTATGATAAACAAACTCTATGCCAACAGTCATGAATATATATATAACTTCCAACTGCAGTAATATTAAAGTCAGGTATGCATTTTACAGTGTAACATTAAATTTTAATATTGAAAGTCATGTAAGGATGATCTATATATTGCTGTATCGTCCATATATTCTTGTTTACATTCTTTTTAGCATTGTCATCCCTACACCATTTTACATTTACAAAATGTTTATTATTACTTGTAGTAGAGGTAGACACAGCTGATAATGGTATGAAAAACTTTTATTTGTAAACACAAATCCAGTAACAACGATTTGATCTCCTCAGGTCATAATCGTGTTAAAAAATGTTAAATGTTACTGTCTTACCTCGCTGGAAGTCTTCGGGACATCACCTGCTCGTTCGACAAAGAAAAGGGGAAAAATTATTTGGGACGGCAATAAATAACAAACAACAAATCTGCTCATCATGTGTTCAAAAAAAGTTAAGATAATTTTTTTAAAAATCATGAAAAATTGTAAAACATTCTTCAAGTTTCTCTCCGTTTTTTGGACAGACGTTAGTGACAAAATGAAATTGTAGGATATCCAAGACATGTCTTGGTCTATTTAATAGAGATTAGTGACAAAATTAAATAGTAAGATATCCAAGAAATTTATTGACCTGTTTAATAGTGATTAGTTACAATATAAAGTCATATGTTTACGCTTTTGTTTTAAAAAAGTTTGACGTCAATACTTTGGGGAATCGAAAAGGAACAACAAAGCTGGATACTGATTCAAGTTCTAATGGAAGATTGCCGTGTGGACTAAGAATTATTGATATCCGATCGTCCCGTCTTTACAGTTAGTATTTAAGGGGAGATTGCCGTGTGGACTAAGAACTATTGATATCCGATCGTCCCGTCTTTACAGTTAGTACTTAAGGGGTGATTGCCGTGTGGACTTAGAACTATTGATATCCGATCGTCCTGTCTTTACAGTTAGTACTTAAGGGGTGATTGCCGTGTGGACTTAGAACTATTGATATCCGATCGTCCTGTCTTTACAGTTAGTACTTAAGGGGAGATTGCCGTGTGGACTTAGAACTATTGATATCCGATCGTCCCGTCTTTACAGTTAGTACTTAAGGGGGAATTGTCGTGTGGATTAAGAACTATTGATATCCGATCGTCCCCGTCTTTATGGTTAGTACTTAAGGGGAGATTGCCGTGTGGATTAAGAACTATTGATATCCGATCGTCCCGTCTTTATGGTTAGTACTTAAGAAAGAGTTTGAAAGAGTTAAGCACAAAGCTACACAATAGCTATCTGTGCTCTGCCCACCACGGGTATCGAAACCCGGATTCTAGCGTTGTAAGTCCGCAGACATACCGCTGTGCTACTGAGGGGCCTTAAGAAAGAGCTAATTTTGATTCTTTAGATTATAAAAAAATATTTCTCTTTGTGAACAATCTTTAGACACGTGCAAACAGAGTTAAAGTGGGAAAATTAAATTAAATATACAGTAAAAAAGTGAGTTGAAGAATTAGAACTAAAAACACGAAACTTCATTAAACAATTTTAAAAGTAAAAACAATTTAAAATATACAAACATCGAAACAGAAATATGTAAACGTTAGAAATTATTACCTTGACAAAAAGTCACCAGGATCAAAAGAAAACATACTCCAAAAGCAACAACTTTCATGACTACTGATTGTAGAGGCCGTCGATAGAGGAGTTTTGGTAGATTGTTTGTTCTCGAAGCAGAAGCGCTATATATATGTATACATGCGTGTGTATTTGGCACACACAGAGACAAACAAATATATGATCCTATTATTCTCTGGTTTCAAAGAGAGAATGTAAATTCAATAGCCATTATTTCTGCCACTGTGTTTCACAAAATTGACAAGTGTGTGGTTCTCATTGTTTGAAAAACCAATGGGTTTCTTCTATTGGAAACAAAAACAACGATAAACAATAGATGAACCTAATCTTTCTCGCTCTACTTCCAACCAGAAACACTTGTTAAAAATGTTTCATTTACACAAATATACATCTAACGATTTTCAAATAAACAAGGGATAATGATCTCTCATCAACTGTTTCTCTTTCATTATTAATGTTACATCAGTTTCACCAACTATTTCTCTTTCAATATTAATGTTACATTAGTTTCACCAACTATTTCTCTCAATATTAATGTTACATCAGTTTCATCAACTGTTTTTTTTTCAATATTTGTTACATCAGTTTCATCAACTGTTTTTTTTTCAATATTAATGATACATCAGTTTCACCTACTGTTTCTTTTTCAATATTAATGTTACATCAGTTTCATCAACTGTTTTTTTTTCAATATTAATGTTACATCAGTTTCATCAACTGTTTTTTTTCAATATTAATGTTACATCAGTTTCATCAACTGTTTTTTTTTCAATATTAATGTTACATCAGTTTCATCAACTGTTTTTTTTTCAATATTAATATTACATCAGTTTCATCAACTATTTTTCTTTCAAGATCTATCAGTGTACCAAATTCGAAAACAACCCATAAAAGTTACGTATGTTTTTCTATCAAATGTAATTTCAGTACTTCTGGTAAGAAGAAGAAATTGAATCAAAATTGGAGATTTTATATCTCGTGTATTTCTTAGTGGATTGAAATTTGGTATGTGAAGTAAGAATCCAGTAGAGCACATCTACTGAAATATATGATAGTTTGGATTAACACAGTTGGAGCTACAGAATATCGCTAAACTATCACTCTGTTAATAACACACAGTATGTCCTGTAGGTTATTTTGGCCGCACGATACACTAACTTGTGAGATATTATTCGGAATAAAGCTAGAAATACTATTAATGTACTAACCATAATAGGTTTCAGTTTGGTGTATTAATTTACAATATTATATACTTGTAGTCATACAAGATAGTTTTCAGTTTTAACGTATTTACAGTGCCTTGCAAAATTATTTACTTCCATCAATAATGTCACACCTTGATGAAATACAAATAACGTAAACAATTCTATTTAATGAACTCGTTTATGTTCAAAACTCTAATGATCAAACTTAACACTGTTATGTGGGAAGGATGTTGAATGTTAGCTGATCAAACTTAACACTGTTATGTGGGAAGGGTGTTGAATTTCAGCAAAACCTGCAAAGAAAATATATAAATTGAAGTTTGCTTATTATATAAGTATTCAGTCCCCTAAATCAATACTTGGTGGAAGCATCTTTGGCAGCAATTACTGCTGTGAGTCTTTTTGATAGGTTTCTACCAACTTTGCACAATGGTGTAATTTTTGCCCATTCTTCCTGGCAAAATTACTTCAATTCTGACAATTTCGTTGGGGATCATTGATGGACTGTAATCTTCAAGTCTCGCCATAAGTTTTCTATTGGATTCAAGTCAGGACTTTGACTGGGCCGCTCCAGAACATTCACTTTCTTCTTTTGAAACCACTCCAGTGTGGTTTTGGTCTTGTACTTCGGGTCATTGTTCTGCTGAAATGTGAATTTTCGGCCCAGTTTTAGATTCTTGGCTGACTCAAGTAAGTTTTCCTCTAGGATTCGCCAGTACTTTGCACCATCCATCTTCTCCTCAATTAACCCAAGCTTCCCAGTCCCTGCTGATGAGATGCATCTCCATAATATGATGCTGCCACCACCATGCTTGACAGTTGGAATGGTGTTGACTGAGTGATGTGTTGTGTTGGGCTTGCACCAGATGTAACGCTTTAAATTTAGACCAAAAACTAAATTTTTGTCTCATCTGACCACAAAACCTTCTCCCACACGTCTGCAGTATCATTTACATGCTTTTTCGTAAACTACATACGAGATTTAAGATGATTCTTTTTCAGTAATGGCTTCTTTCTTGCCACTCTCGCCCATACCAGCTTTGTATAGGACTGGGGTATTGGCGACGTATGAACACTGACTCCCATCTCAGACATGGAACTTTACAAATCTTTGGCTTCACAGTGGCACCCCTAACCAGTTTCCTGCTCGCCGGCTTCTTAGTTTGGAAGAGCGGCCTGATGTGTTTCATACCACCCAGTCACGACCCAGATCAGTGACCGTGTGGTATGAAACACATTCCACTTCTTAATGATTGACTTCACTGTACTCAAAGGAATAATCGGTGACTTTGAAATTTTCTTATAACCTTGTCCTGATCTGGGCTTCTCTACCACTTTATCCCTGACTTATTTGAAAAGCTCCTTCGTCTTCTTTGTTGTATCACTATGTGAGTTGTGGCTTGAACAGATGTATTTACTCTGAAACCATTTTGGTTACACACAGACAGAAATCATTGCACTAATTTTGTAACATTTCAAACTAATATTTTGCACCTGAACTGAGTTAGGGTTGCCATAGCAAAAGGGTTGAATACTTATGCAATTGATGATAATATAATTTTCATTGAAAATCTAACTTACTTAAATAGTATTAACGTGCTGTTTTTTAACTTTCTCAGGTTGGAGTAGATTGTGTAAATTCTAAATAAAAAATCCCATTTGAAAGTTTCATGACTGCAAGCTCAGACGGCAACAAAATGTGAAAACTTTGCAGGAGGGTGAATACTTTTGTAAGACACCGTACTTTCACCACCGAAGGTGGACGGAAGTTATGTTTCCACCCCTGTGTGTGTGTGTGTTTGTCAGCAAGATTTCTCAAAAACAACTGAACAGATTTGAACGAAATTTCGTACAAATTTCAACTATGACCCAACTTAAAAGTGACTAGTTTTTGGAGGGTCAATGGTCAAAGTCACAGTAAAGTCACTAAAATCTAAAAATCTCTATCTGTTAACAATGGGAGCGATTTTTCACACTATTTTTGCTCTATAACTCAGTCAAAAAGTATCAGATTTTGATTAAATTTGGTGGATACATGTAGAATATTATTCCTCATTGTCTTGCCAAAAATCGTCCGTTCCGTTGATAACGACGGACATACATACAGAATTTCGTATATTTTTTTAGGGCCGAATGTGATCAACGATGCGAGGCAGAGGTATACCTTTTACTGAGTGCCCCTCTAGTTTAATATTTTAATGCGTGATATTAAGTAATTCTTGATCAAAAGAGTTTGTAACTTATATGGAAACAACAAATATTTTATAGATCAAAAGGATTTTTGTAGCTTACGTTAGATTATTAGTTTGTTTGTTTGTAATTAAGCACAAAGCTACACAATGGACTATCTGTGCTCTGCCCGCCACAGGTATCGAAACCCGAATTCTAGTGTTGTAAGTCCGTAGACATCAAATATTAGCCCAGTATTTATCCCCTTAGACCAATACTCCAAATAGTAGAGAATTAATTGTTTCCTTAATAAAACACACCAAATATTAGACAATTAATTATCTCCTTGGTAAAACACACCAACTATTAGATCATTAATTATCTTCTTAATAAAACACACCAAATATTAGACAATTAATTATCTCCTTGGTAAAACACACCAACTATTAGATCATTAATTATCTTCTTAATAAAACACACCAAATATTAGACAATTAATTATCTCCTTGGTAAAACACACCAACTATTAGATCATTAATTATCTTCTTAATAAAACACACCAAATATTAGACAATTAATT
>NW_013669573.1:96247-101596 GCF_000517525.1 Limulus polyphemus | reverse complement strand
AAACAGTAATCATGGTGAGAAACTACAGCAAGAAAACACAACGAAAGAAAAAAAACGAAAAAGCAGTAATACGAACATATCAAAAAATGTATAATTTAAATGAAGACTGCATGTTGTTGTGTGTTATGGTTGTGTGTTATTAAGCACAAAGACACAAAAACGGATATCTGTACTGTGCCCACCACAGGTATCGAAACCCGATTTATAACGGTACAAGCCCGCGAACATGCCGCTGTGCCACTGGGGGCAATATCATCACGTAATCAACAGAAATTTATATAGCCATGCTCACTGTCATGGATGGGGTTTGAGACCAAAATAATAGGGGGGGGGGGAGAGGACAAAAATAATGTTATTGTCACGTGTGTTATATTCACAGATCTAAATAGTGACTTAGTTATTGTCACGTGTATACTATAGTCACAGATCTAAATAGTGACTTAGTTATTGTCACGTGTATACTATATTCACAGATATAAATAGTGTGACTTAGTTATTATCACGTGTATACTAGATTCACAGATATAAATAGTGTGACTTAGTTATTGTCACGTGTATACTATATTCACAGATATAAATAGTGTGACTTAGTTATTGTCACGTGTATACTATATTCACAGATCTAAAGTGTGACTTAGTTATTGTCACGTGTATACTATATTCACAGATATAAATAGTGTGATTTAGTTATTATCACGTGTATACTATATTCACAGATCTAAAGTGTGACTTAGTTATTGTCACGTGTATACTATATTCACAGATATAAATAGTGTGACTTAGTTATTATCACGTGTATACTATATTCACAGATATAAACAGTGGCTTAGTTATTGTCACGTGTATACTATATTCACAGATATAAATAGTGTGACTTAGTTATTGTCACGTGTAAACTATATTCACAGTTTGAGATACAAACTACCACTTTCTTTTCACTATCCAAAAAACAAATTTTAAACAGTACTTCCTCCATTACTTTACATCAAAGAATATATAATTATAGTGTGTGTGTCGTTAGTTTAGACATCTGTTAAACACTGAAACTCAAGCTGTAAATAATACTACCAATTGTTCATCTTTGTTGAGTTTTATAGATTTCAAGTATAAAATTCATGTTACAAATATATTTCTTTAAATAGCATTTTTATAATTAGAACCATGATTTTCTTCTTTCTATGTTGGATAATATATTGAAATGTTATTTGAATGGAGTGTGCAACCCTTGTAAAGCAAGGTTGATGTGCTCATTCGTTTACAGTCATTTATCAATAAACTAAATTAAACTAACCAGAAATTTAAGTACGAATAGCTTTAAAATCTTTGTTAAGTAGCGATCTTTTTTCTTTTTTTTCAAGTTTATCAGTATGTTTTTTCTACAAATTGAAGAGTTACTATATTGTTTATCAGTATGTTTTTTCTCGTTGTGGGCGAAACTACGTGAGTTCAACCAGAACAGCGTATAAATGGACATCCCAAAGCTGTGGTTTATAAATTTTTAAGACATCTATATTTATGGAAACTTTGATGGAGTGTTTGGTGATAATAGTTTCGTTATAGTATGTAACAAGATATCTGTGTAAAAGAAACTCTGGTAACTAAAACATCATTTATAGCCATTCTTATGAAAACGTAAGCCTACTTTTAGTTATCAAAAACAAATATACCGACTAATTACCATATAGAGTCTGCCATCTGTTTCAAAGTGATTTAACGTATACTAACGGACTCAATATCAATAAACTCGAAAATTGTTGTTTAACTAAGATTTGAAAAAGAGGATAACTTAATAAAAAAGAACAAAGATAGAACACCATGCAGTGTTAAAAGAAGGCAAAAAACACAATATAACAGAAGAATTGAACAGATATGCTAGTGTAGACACAATAACATTTCGTTTTCAGTCTGATCTATTCTCTAAATTTATTAGCCAATACAGCGTTAAGCCAAATGTGGGAATTCCCCTGATGCCAGTTCAATGCAAAGTATCTCAGAGGTGATAAAACTCGGCAAGTTTTAATACTTTAATTTTTAAAAAGTATTATTTTCAGATTATTTTACATAATATCTAAATGTTTTCCCAGTCAATTTCATGGATGAAACTCCCCCTATGTAAGAAAGGTTACATGGAAAATGCATAACCTGAATTTTTTATTTAAAATCAGATATAACTACATTGGGCTATTGAAAACCAGTTGATAATTATTTCATTCATCAGCTTTATCACCCTTTTACTGCTAACACTGCAATTTACACCTATTTCCTGTTCCCACACTCCTTGTTTTTGTAGTAAATCACGTAGATCTTATGCGTTAACAGGATTCTGGCTTGTGTTTGTCACACAGCTCTTACAGAGATATGCTGATGACTTGATTTGTCATGTAGGAAGTTCCACGAAAACATTAACATCTCTGACTGATCTCAACGTTCTAAGTACATAGCAGGAAGCGACACATCCTTAGCTAGACGTCACATGGCAGCGATCAACACATCCTTAATTAGACGTCATATAACAGCAATCAACATATCATTAGCTAGACATCATATAACAGCAATCAACATATCATTCGCTAGACATCATATAACAGCAATCAACACATCCTTAATTAGACGTCATATAACAGCAATCAACATATCATTAGCTAGACATCATATAACAGCAGTCAACATATCATTCGCTAGACATCATATAACAGCAGTCAACATATCATTCGCTAGACATCATATAACAGCAATCAACACATCCTTAATTAGACGTCATATAACAGCAATCAACATATCATTAGCTAGACATCGTATAACAGCAATCAACATATCATTCGCTAGACATCATATAACAGCAATCAACACATCCTTAATTAGACGTAATATGACAGCAATCAACACATCCATAGCTAGACATCATATGACAGCAATCAACACGTCCTTAGCTAGACGTCATATAACAGCAATCAAAACATCGTTAGCTAGACGTCATATAACAGCAATCAACATATCATTAGCTAGACATCATATAACAGCAATCAACATATCATTCGTTAGACATCATATGACAGCAATCAACACATCCTTAATTAGACGTAATATGACAGCAATCAACACATCCTTAATTATACGTCATATAACAGCAATCAACACATCCTTAATTATACGTCATATAACAGCAATCAACATATCATTCGATAGACATCATATAACATCAATCAACATATCATTAGCTAGACATCATATAACAGCAATCAACATATCATTAGCTAGACATCATATAACAGCAATCAACACATCCTTAATTAGACGTAATATGACAGCAATCAACACATCCATAGCTAGACATCATATGACAGCAATCAACACATCCTTAGCTAGACGTCATATAACAGCAATCAAAACATCGTTAGCTAGACGTCATATGGCAGCAATCAACACATCCTTAGCTATACGTCATATGACAGCAATCAAAACATCCTTAGCTAAACGTCATATAACAGCAATCAACACATCTTTAGCTAGACGTCATATGGCAGCAATCAACACATCCTTAATTATACGTCATATGGCATTAATTAACAAATCCTTAGCTAGACGTCATATAACAGCAATCAAAACATCCTTAACTATACGTCATATGGCAGCGATCAACACATCGTTAGCTCGACGTCATTAAAACGACTTTACACCCACTTATCGAAATGTTCAGATATTCCCGAGGCTAGAGATTTGTGATAATGGTTTAATAGAGTTTGAAAAATACCATTTATACCGATTTTCAGAAAATATGTTTCCGAATACCCTTTGCGTTGATTTTCAAACTCTGACAATTTGTTCCAAGTACCTTTATGTTGATTTTCAGACTCTGACAATATGTTTCCAAGTACCTTTATGCTGATTTTCAGACTCAGACAATATGTCTCCAAATACCTTTGATGTTGATGTTCAGACAATATGTTTCCAAATAACTTTGATGTTGATGTTCAGACAACATGTTTCCCAAAACTCTTTATGTAGTGACTTACAGTTTTAAAATTGAAGTTTTCAAGAACTTTGTTTATTTTAAGATTTACAAAATAGTGTTTCTCTATAATTTACAGAGTTTTGTTTCTAATATTCCTAATTTAAAGGCAAGAACGTGAGATACTCATACATATTGATAGAATTTCCATCATTTTGTACACAAAGTTAAATAAAACTTCAATAACGTATCTCCTAGTTGGTTACGTCATCTATAAGCTGGGGATTTCCCTTTAATTAAAGCTGGTGCTGATAGAGACAACTTTCTACGCTTCATTCTTCTAAGTAGAAACCAGAAACTTTTTAGCCCACTTTTCACGCTAGTTAACTAAACATTTTCTTCCTTCGCTCGAGCCGACAGCTGTAGAAATGGCCAGAAATCAGCAGTAAACCTGACGGCTTATAATGCTAAAAAATAACTATTCGATATAGGCACAGCTCATATAACCCATTGTGTAGTTTCGTGTCTAACAACAAGTGTGGGCTTAGGGAACATTACGTTTATCAAAAAGAAGTTTCAAAGTTCATAGTTCGGACTAAATTTTTTGGATGAAATTTCAGGGTTTATGAAAACTGAAGTTCGTCCTAATATATATATTTACTATGTTCGTCTTTTTGTGGGATGCTTTCTCACACCAGGCACCTTAAATAAATCATGCTTTCTTAACCCGGGTGTTATACACTAAAAGAACTGTTAACCCTGATGTTATACACTAAAAGACTTGTTAACCCGGGTGTTATACACTAAAAGAACTGTTAACCCTGATGTTATACACTAAAAGACTTGTTAACCCGGGTGCTATACACTTAGATGCCTGTTAACCCAAGTGTTGTGCACTAAAAACTGTTAACCCTGATGTTATACACTAGAAGACTTGTTAACCGGGTGCTATACACTTAGATGGCTGTTAAACCAGGTGTTGTGCACTAAAAACTGTTAACCCGTGTGTTATACACTAAAAGACTTGTTAACCTTGGTGTTATACACCGAAATATTTGTTAACCTAGGTATTATACACCTAAAAACCTGCTAACCCAGGTGTTATACGTTAAGAGACCTGTTAAATAACGAAATACTTGTTAATCCATATGTTATGAACTAAAATACCCATTAAACTAGATGTTATACACCCAAAGACCTGTCAACCTAAGACTTAATACACCTGAAGACATGTTGAACTAAATGTTATACACCCAAAGACCTGTCAACCTAAGATTTAATACACTTAAAGACCTGTGATACTAGATATTATACACTGAAAGAACTATCAACCTAAGATTTAATAAACCTGAAGACCTGTGAAACTAGATGTTATACACCCAAAGACCTGTCAACCTAAG
>NW_013669573.1:94287-95247 GCF_000517525.1 Limulus polyphemus | reverse complement strand
TCAACCTAAGATTTAATACACCTGAAGACATGTGAAACTAGATGTTATACACCTAAAGAACTGTCAACCTAAGATTTAATACACCTAAAGACCTGTGAAACTAGATGTTATACACCCAAAGACCTGTTAACCTAAGATTTAATACACCTGAAGACCTGTTGAACTAGATGTTATACACCCAAAGACCTGTCAACCTAAGATTTAATACACCTAAAGACCTGTTGAACTAGATGTTATACATTGAAAAACCTATCAACCTAAGATTTAATACACCTAAAGACCTGTGAAACTAGATGTTATACACTGAAAAACCTATCAACCTAAGATTTAATACACCTAAAGACCTGTGAAACTAGATGTTATACACCCAAAGACCTGTTAACCTAAGATTTTATTCACCTAAAGACCTGTTGAACTAGATGTTATACACCCAAAGACCTATCAACCTAAGATTTAATACACCCAAAGACCTATCAACCTAAGGTTTAATACACCTAAAGACCTGTGAAACTAGATGTTATACACCCAAAGACCTGTTAACCTAAGATTTTATTCACCTAAAGACCTGTAAAACTAGATATTATACAATCAAAGACCTGTTGACCTGGGATTTTATACACATAAAGACTTGTTAAAATAGATGTTATACACCCAAATACCTGTTAACCTGTGATTTTATGCACCTAAAGATCTGTTAACCAAGTTGTTATATACCAAAAGGCCTGTTAACTAGTTGTTATATACCCATAGACCTGTTAAACTACATGTTCTACACCCGAAAACCTGTTAACTAGGTGTTATATACCTACAGACCTCAAGGTTTTCTACACCCAAAGACCTGTTGACTAGGTGTTGTATACCGAGAGACCTGTTACCCTAGGTGTTGTATACTGAGAGACCTGTTACCCTAGGTATTGTATACCGAAAGACCTGTTATCCTAGGTGTTATATACAGCTGGA
>NW_013669573.1:90295-93372 GCF_000517525.1 Limulus polyphemus | reverse complement strand
TAATTATGTTGGAAATTATGAACATTGCTCAACATCATGAAAATTAAACCTTATTTTCAATAAGCAATCCTGAAAAATATTTGGGGGTGCTTAACTTTTTTCCAGGTGTATACATCCAAAGCCTGTTAACTAGGTGTTAAATAACGAGAAACTAAAATAAAATCAAAATACATAAGGTTCAATTACATTTACGACCTTCGTCCCACTAGGCCCATAGAGGGAGGAGACTATATTTTCCCCGAGCTCACTGCCACCAGGGTGCCCAATGGGAGCGGAGAAAATGTGTACAAGTCTATCAAAACAGTACGGAGCGTTTTATCAAAGATTGGCCGTGCTTTCATTCACTTATGCGGCATCATTATAAAAACTATTCGTCGAAGTGTGACACAACCTTCTCCGTGGTCCATGGAAGCGACCCTGCCTCTCCCCAGAGCCCATAATGACTCTAGGTGGTCCAGCTTCTACCAAGGGCATGTAATGGCTCTAGATGACCGTACTTCTCATAAGACACATTTCGTAACATGGGTTACGTATTATAACTGATACTACTATACTGGTCATTGCTCACCGAGTTTCAATTTAAATGCTACCACGCATCACCCCCAAAGGTGATATTATAGTTAAGCAGATGGATTAAGAAGTAGATTGACTGTAGCCATGTAACGAGAAACTATTAGTTTATCTACATATGAAAAGTCTTTAATATTATATATATTATATATATTTTAAAATGTTCGATGACTTAATTGTGAACATTTTTTATACTACAGTTAATTCTGTGATTTATTGTACTATAAACAATATTTTATTTTTATAACACGTGAGTTGATGAGTTGGGACAGACTATCACAGAAATCTAGTTCATTTATTGTATCATAAATAAAATATTGTTTTTATAACACGTGACCAACAGAGTTGGAACAGACTGTAAACTATACCTATCGTGGGTAATTCCCCTGCTGTATTTTACAACGGGCGGGCGTTAGGAAAGGATTTTATCCTCCCTGATGTCATCGATGTTTCCTTTTTGATTAACAAACATCCGGTATGCATGAAACAAGTAGGATCAGACAAGCTTCCCCGTGCATTAACGGATTTGGTAGAGTAACTGTGACGTCATAAGAAAATTATTGCGATAAGTGTTACATAACTTGTTTCCTTACGTTTTTTAAATACTCCTGCGCGTGATGAACTCTTCAGTCACATGAAATTAACTTAGCAGAACTTGAAAAGGATTCGTTAAGAACGTGCGATACAAAGCTAGTTTTAGCTTATAAGCTATAATTCGGGTAAATATTTTATTTATATTTTTTTGTTATTAACCGTTTGCCAATAATTGAAATGTTATCAGTAGTTTATTTTTTTTTAATTGTAAACTACACTTTTGTTCACGAGGTAAGTGGCAGTTTTTTTGTGGTTGAAATTATTTAGTTTGATTTAATTGTAGGTGAATGATGCGTGTTAGTTCCTGTTTTATAAAACGTTTTACAACCTAATGAGATCTTGTTTTTCTTTGTTAGAAATGAAGGGAGTACTTATCCTGACTATACTTGTTAGCACCATCTATCGCGAGACTTGGGCCCAGTGCGTGTCACAGCACCATTCTCAGGCGAATAATAATAATGAGGTCGAGAAAGCTCTAGAAACTTTAGTCAATGGCTCTGTACAGTTTGGCCTTGACATGTTCCGACTGCTTCATAATCAAAGAAAAGATACTACTTCGCCAGGGTTATTTTTTAGTCCATTCAGCGTTTGGTCCGCACTCATGCTTACATTTATGGGCGCCAAGGGTCAAACAGAGCAAGCAATTAGCAACGTCTTGGGTGTTCGAGAAGTAACCAAAGACCTTTCAGCCAAGGCTTACAACAGCCTACGGTTACGGTACCTGGTTCAAACCAATAGAAATAACACATCCCGTCTTGCTAATAAGTTATTCTTCCATAAAGAAGCTTCCTTACAGCGGTGCATGTTAGAATACTTCGGAGCTGACCTTGAGCGTGTTGCCTTTAGGACCGATCCAGAAGGCTCCAGACAATATATTAACCAGTGGGTCGAAGAACAAACTAATTATAAAATAAAGGGCCTTCTGCCACCATCTAGCGTAGGCCCAGAAACCAAGTTTGTCATAGCCAATGCCGTATATTTCAAAGGAACGTGGCTGAAGCAATTTAACACTAAGTTTACTCGTAAGTCTCGTTTTCTGGCGAGCCCGGGCCAAGTAGAACCGGTTGAAATGATGTACGTACGGGACGTCTTTCTTTATGGGGTTAGTGAGGCCCTTGACTGCTCTGCAGTAGAACTTCCTTATGTCGGCCACAACCTGAGTATGGTCATCCTTCTTCCTCGTGGATCTTATACTAAAGGGATGGACAGACTCGCCAAATTAATCACTCCTGGTCAGTTGAATGACCTCTCATATTCGATGACACCCCGAGAAGTATTACTGTATTTACCCAAATTCCACTTAGAAGACAACTTTGATTTACGGAGCATTTTGGAAACTCTTGGACTGAGAGACCTCTTCAATCCTACCTATGCTGATCTGTCTGGTTTCACTGGACATCGAGATATCACAATTGACACAGTAAGGCATAAGGCTTATGTTGACGTTAATGAAGAAGGCACCGAGGCAGCTGCAGCTACGGGGATCATTCTGTCCCGATCGGGTCGACCTGTAAGGCCCGCACTTTTTAAAGCGAACCACCCTTTCCTTTTCTATATTCGCGACAACAGAACCAAGGTGTTATTATTCATGGGAGTTGTAAAGAACCCTCCACGGAAATAAGAAAAATAGAGGAAGGAATTTATTTACTCAGCCATAGAAGAACACTCGTATAGCTCAAGCTGCTTTTCTGTTAAAATATTGATGGATTCCGTTCTTTATAGAAAACCGTATGTCTACCTGCTATGAGTAAAATGTTAACAGTGAATTAAAATCATAACTACCCGGATATATTGTTACAAATAAAACGTTTACAGTGTATTAATATCATAGCTAATGTTGTAATTAAAACGTTTAAAGTGTATTATAATCACAGGTATCTGTAGTACTATAAATGAAATGTTTAGCGCAGAAT
>NW_013669573.1:82714-89429 GCF_000517525.1 Limulus polyphemus | reverse complement strand
TGCTTAACTTTTTTCCAGGTGTATATAATGAATTAAACTATTTTTTCAATAACGATTGCTACAGGCTTACCTTCATCTGTAGGCTTGATGTCACAAACAATGTTACAAATATATGAATAATTTACTTATAAACTTACTTGCAGAATTTTCTCGCTAATTGATTTATAACAAATACCCTTACTAATTGAATCACAGAGAACTAGACACAATAACTTTCACTGTCTAACTTCGCTGTAGGCAAGTTTGGGTTTCTATTAGTGGCTATAGGGGAAGAAGGCTGTTTGTTACAGATCACACAAAACTGGTGAAAATTAATGAGAAACTCTATAATGAGATAAAGAATTCTGCTATTAATGAGGTCATTATTATAGATGATTTCAATTTTATGCCCACAGACTGGGAAATGTAGAGTTAAACCATGAGGAAGAAAGGATTTTAGATACCGTTCTGGATGATTTTCTTCACTATCCAGCCAAGAAACCTACTAGGAACAATGCTATTTTATATTTATTGTTAATTTATAATAAGTATATGGTTGAGTTGGGCAACATCTTGGTGCAGATGATGATCATGCTATTAGGTTTGATGTTTTACTGGTTACAGAAATCTGGATTAAATAAATTTTGGTTACAGGTTTCAAAAAGCAATGGGATGAAACAATAATTATCTATTGTGGATTAGGCAAGTGGATTGATTGGAGATGCTGACCAAATGTTGAAAATGTTTTAATATATTAAAGACAGATATGTTGCTTGCAGAAAAGTAAAACAGGTTAGCTGACAAAATGAAAAAGCTGAAGAACAGCATTATAAATTTAAGAAGTTTAAGTTGATGGGTAACTAATAAAAAAAACAAAAATGTTGCTCAAACAGTAAATTAGGAAATCAAAAAGGGTTAACGAAAAATGGTTGGCTAAAAATGTAAAAATTAATAGCAAGGATTTCTTTAAATACATTACAAGTAAGTGAAATGATGGAATAGGAGTATGGCCTTTGAGCAGTTATAAAGGATGGCTCGTATTTGATAATTATGAGTTGGGTTATTAAATTCTACCTTTTCTTCCTATTTTCAAGATGAAAATTTTAAGCAACATTCCTCATCCTGTACAATTACAAGAAGAAAACATTAATTCTGAGCCTGTTAAAACAAAATTTGGAAGTTTGAAGAATGATAAAGCTCTTGGGCCAGATATTTCCCCCTAAGGATTTTGAAGGAGGTTAAGGAATAATGTGACCCACTTGCAATTATGTTTTATAAATCCATGAACACTAGGAATATGCCAAATAATTGGAAGTTAACTAATGTTACTTCTCTTTTCAAGGAGGTGATAAAAATAATCCTAGTAATTATAAGCCTTGCATCAAGGTGAGAAAAGTTTTTTGAAGATCTGATAACAGAAGCTTTGCAAAATTTGAAAGTTTGTTGGATTATCAACATGGTTTCAATAGGGGAAAATCTTGCCTTACTAATCTTTTGTGATAATTCGAAGAGTTTATTGTTTACATAGATGAGGATAAAGGTGTAGAATTGATGCATCTGGATATTCAGAAAGCATTTTACAAGACAGCACATAAAAAGCTTGTTAAAAAAATACCTAAAGGTGTAGGGAACAAGCCTGCTCATTGTTAATGTCAAAACTGGGGCACCTCACGGATCAGTGTCAGGACCTTTACTCTTTTTTTGGTTTATAAAAATGACCTAGATGAGGGAAAGGTCGGTCATAACTTAAACTCACTGATAATATTAAGGTTTTGGGTGTTGCCGACTGTGAGGATGATGCTGTTGCTTTACAAAAGGAGTTCAATTATTTCGCAAAGAAATTGCTTTTAATTATAATAGATGCAAAGTAATGCATGTGGGTTATCATAATTTGAATTATAAATTTGGTGGGAATAACCTTAACAGTATGATAGAAGAATAATATCTTGGTATTCTAGTTGATCAGTCTCCTGAGCCATCCAAGCAGTGTACTGTCACTAGTGGCAGGATAATTACGATGTTAGGTTGTACCTACATAAATATTGAATACAGGTGTAAGGAGGTTATAATGTCATTGTATAGGTCACTGGTTAGACCAGATTTGGAGTATTTAATATTTGAATGATAATGGCTGGCTTTGAGAGTGTGTATGTATATGTTATACTTGATTAAACAAAAGTTTATGTTACATTATTACTAACAATACTAGAAGGCTGTGGCTTCATTACTACACCTCATTAGAGTTTCATTAATTATCACTAACAACACTAGGAGGATGTGGCTCCATTACTACCCTTCATTAGAGTTTCATTAATTATCACTAACAATACTAGGAGGATGTGGCTTCATTACTACCCTTCATTAGAGTTTCATTAATTATCGCTGACAACACTAGGAGGATGTGGCTCCATTACTACCCTTCATTAGTTTCATTAATTATCACTAACAATACTAGAAGGCTGTGGCTCCATTACTACACTTCATTAGAGTTTCATTAATTATCACTAACAATACTAGGAGGCTGTGGCTCCATTACTATTCAGTTTCATCAGATACAGCCTCCTAGTATTGTTAGTGATAACTAATGAAACTAGTTAATCAAGTGTAGTAATGGAGCCACAGCCTCTCAGTATTGTTAGTGATAATTAATGAAACTCGAGTTTAATCAAGTTAACTATACTGTTTCTTTCTTCTGTTTTTATGATTAACTCAAGAGAAACTACATGATGTGACAATTCAGTAAATATCCCCCAATAATTGTGACTAACTAAAGTGAATGTTTTTACAGAAGAAAGAGGTTTATCAATTGTAATATCTGATAGAGGGGAAATGCTAAACAATGTTGTGAAGGATGGTAGATGATGTGATTAACCAGAACTGTCTGTTCACTGTGGCTTTCACAGAAAGATTTATGAATACGGGTAGTCAAGATCATGATATAAAAAGTTTGTTTAATTTGATTAATTAACAAATATCTTCCATGTAACATAATGAAATGATCCGGTTATAATGATTTATAAAACATGTCATAATTTAAGATGGATCTGTTCCACTCACTGCTTGAATTATTGTAGATTCTTCAGGAAATAAAAGTGACTCATTTCTTGTGGTCTATACTTCTGACATTTGTAATTCCAATACTAAACATAGGATGCTGTGTGAGAAACACATAAAACTTTCACGTGATTTCCTCATTACTTCATATTCTGAGGTTTATCAAAAAAACGTAATTCAGTCACTTTACTTTTTTGATGTGTTGAGCTGTGTAACACCATGCTACATTATAGTACAGTCACTAGTTAATTATTCTGTGTAATACCATGCACATTATAGTACAGTCACTAGTTAATTATTCTGTGTAATACCATGCCACATTATAGTACAGTCACTAGTTAATTATTCTGTGTAACACTATGCCACATTATAGTACAGTCACTAGTTAATTATTCTGTGTAATACCATGCCACATTACAGTACAGCCACTAGTTAATTATGTAAACACACATTAAAAAGTTACTTATTTGTTAGGTTTGTTTGTTTGTAATTAAGCACAAAGCTACACAATGGGCTATCTGTGCTCTGCCCACCACGGGTATTGAAACCTGGATTCTAGTGTTGTAAGTCCGCCGACATACCACTGTGCCACTGGGGGCTATTTGTTAGGATTTAAGAATTAAAAAATTTTGCACATTATGTTGCAGTGATTAGTTTACATAATGAAAGTTATTAATTCATAACACTTAAGCCTTGTTTATCAACTAAATTACTGCACAGAATTGTAATATAATGGCTAAAGTTATTAATTCATTAATAATAGTATAATGGCTTTAATTTCAGTTTTTTGGTGGAAAGTTCCAGAAGGTAGTGATTCAATCATGAAAATTCCTTAATTTCTAGCAGTTACTTGAAGATAGTAACTTTCACCTCTGGTCACATTTTTTTAAACAATATCTATGTTACAAGAAGTATGCTTTTTTAACTGTTTATTAAACAAACAAATCTATTCCTTGATGTGATAATTTTTACAATTATCTGGAAAAACCTAAAAAGTTCAATCATACAAGTTTAACTTTTAGTTGATCTTCTTCTTGAAGAAGGATTGTATGTTTTTCATTCCTGTCTTATCTGCCTTCATCAATCGTTTCTGTGAAGTTGTTAACTTAGATTCCTGAAATAAGAAAGCAATACAATAAAAGCAATATTGGATACCTGCTATCTACATTTCGCAATATTAAAAGAATGAAGTTAGCTAGTTCCAGAAAGTCTGAAACAATTACTTTTAGCACTTTTTAAAGGATATTATTAACTGCACAATATTCTTATTGATGTTTCTCAAACAAAAAAAAATCTGCTAGTGGCAGAAGTGGGACCAGCAAGTATCATCACAATAAAATATTTGCTCAAACAAATTAATTTCTGAAGCTTAAAAATTACTATATATCATTTTCTTTTTTCAAGTTTATAGACATTTATAGCAAATTCCTATAAGGTATATTTGTTTCAGTCAGAATTTATTAAAACTAACATTATTTGCGACTAAACAAACCTTGGTCTTTGTCTTGCTTTCTAAAGTCACAGCCACACTGTAATCTTCTTCAGGTTCTACAGCATCATTCAGTTTAGCACGCTAAAATTCAAACAAAGAAGTTAATCAGAATAAGACTATGACCAATAGAATAACAGTTATTACCAGAATATTAAACACACTATACAAACTAACCTTCTGTGGTGGCTCTTCTGTTGAACATGCTGAGCTTTCTTCAGCCTTATTAGTCTCCAAGCTGAAAATAAAGGAAGCTAAAGATAGAAGTATAGAACCAAAACTTCACATGCCTAAACTGAAATTAAGGAAGTATAGAGCTAAAAACTTGATACCTATAAGCTAAAGACAGAAGTATAGAACCAAAAGTTCACATGCTTAAACTGAAATTAAGGAAGTCTAGAGCTAAAACCTGGACACGTATAATATGGAAACAAAAAGTTTAGAACTAAAATCTTGACACTGTATGGTGGAGGGGAGGTACAGGAATAAGAACTTGACATCTGAATATCAATCAAATGTAGTTTCAGTAAAAATAACACATATAACCTTGTACAATACAGTTAATAAACAGGCAAACTACAGTATTAGGTAGATAGACAGACAATCTTGTTTACTACAGGTAATAAATACACTATCAAATATGGCTTCAGTAAAACTAACACATACATACATAACAGTTTCAACACGCACGATCAATGAATACAGAACTTACCCTAAATGAGACTTGAGTTCAAGGCCAAGATCTTCAGAGAGGTACTCAGTAAGTAGTTCATATACATACTGAAGGTACATTTCTGAAAACAGAATTAACAAAGGACTATCATCAGTAAATATGATTCATAAGGAAAGTATTCAGTAAATCCATAAAATTTAAGAAAAATCAAGAACCTGTTGGTCCATCTAGGCCATCTCATACAGAAAAGCAAACTTAAAAGAACAAAAAGGAATTAAAGCCAGCCCTTATCATTCACATATTTATCAAACCTTCCTTTTAACTTACTGTCTCCACCAAATCTGGAGACAACACATTCTAAAGACCAACTACCCTGTTAGCAAATAAAACTGTCTAAGCTGAAGATGACTCCTACCCTCCCAAAATTTATAACTGTCACCCTAGTCCTAACACCATTAACTACAAGAATAATCCTTTAATAATCTTAAACACTTCAATCAGATTCCCTCTAACTCTTTCTTATCGTTTCCAAGAGAAAACAATTTCACAGAACTTAATCTGTCCCCATATGATAGCATTTCCATCCCACGTATCATCCTAGCAACTTCTCCAAACCATTTCCAACAATTCAATGTCCTTCCTAAGGTAAGGAGCTCAAAACTGAAAATTATACTCCAAATCTGGTCTAACCACTGACCTGTACAATGATAGTATAACCTCTTTACAATTGTATTCAATATTTATGTAGATACAATCTAAAGATCATAATTATCCTACCACTAGTGACAATACACTGCTTGGATGGCTTAAGAAACTGACCAACCAGAAAACCAAGATCCTTTTCTTCCATCATACTGTTTAGGATATTCCCAACATAATTATATATTTATAATTCAAATTATGATACCCCATATACATTACTTTGCATTTATTATAATTAAAGGCCATCTGCTTATTATTTACACAACTCACCAAATTATTTAAATCCTTTTATAAATCAGCATCATCATCCTCGTGACCAGAAACACCCAAGACTTTAGTATCACAACCTAAAAATCAGATTACTTATCAACTTCTGGCTAGAACATAGTTCACACGACCTTCTAAATCATGTACATGATTCATGACAGATATCATATTGGTAATCAATGTCTATAACATAGCTCACTGGACCTGCTAAGTCATGTACATGATTCATGACAGATATCATATTGGTAATCAATGTCTATAACATAGCTCACACGACCTTCTAAATCATGTACATGATTCATGACAGATATATTGGTAATCAATGTCTATAACATAGCTCACAGGACCTGCTAAATCATGTACATGATTCATGACAGATATCATATTAGTAATCCAGGTCCATAACATAGCTCACTGGACCTGCTAAGTCATGTACATGATTCATGACAGATATCATATTGGTAATCTATGTCTATAACATAGCTCACTGGACCTGCTAAGTCATGTACATGATTCATGACAGATATCAGATTGGTAATCAAGGTCTGGCT
>NW_013669573.1:77426-81862 GCF_000517525.1 Limulus polyphemus | reverse complement strand
GTGTGTGATATCTGAATGGAAACAGCAACAGTGTGTTCATGTGTGAGTGTGTGTGATAACACACACTGGTAATTGATTCTGTGTACATAGTAAAATGCTGTCATTGTATTTTGGGACAGTTATATTCATTGTGACAGCAACTAATTATATTTGTTTGAATATGTTCTCTTTACCTTGTTACGTTTATATTTGAAATCCTTTTTTTTCAATATTTGGTATAAATGTATGTATAAATCATCTGGTGTAACAAGCTATCTGTTGTATATTTTTCATTTATATGTTCTATATTGTTGCATTTAATGCAACATTTAAATTCATGTTGTCTCTCACCTGAGAAAAAGCTTATCAATGATCTTGAATACATACATCATTTAGTTTGCCCAGAATTTTAAGTTTTTCTCACAATTAAAAATCTCCAAGTTATCTTGTGTTGTATACCATAACTAGAATAATAAAGTTTGGGTTACTTTAGGAAACAGTTCTACTATCTCTCTAGTCGTTTCTTTTTGTTATGAAAAGTTCATCTTATCGAGAATCACATGACACTTGTGCTACTTTACTAGTTTCTAACACGAAGTACTCACAATCTCAAGGGCAGTTATCACATGGCTTAACTATTTTATTGAAATATTAATCTAGTTACTCTTACACTACCTTACATATACACATTTTTGTATAAAGCCATAACAACATGATTAAAAACAACAGAAAGATTTCTAAAATCATACCAAAATGAAGAAACAGAAAATATAACTGTGAGGAACAGGGTGGCAATACTTCTGTCTAAATCCACACCTGTGTGATGAACAGGGTGGCAATACTTCTATCTAAATTCACACTTGTGCATGGAACAGGGTGGCAATACTTCTGTCTAGATCCACACCTGTGCGAGGAACAGGGTGGCAATACTCTGTCTAAATCCATACCTGTGCGAGGTACAAGGTAGGAATATTTTTGGCTAAATCCGCAATAATGTTACAAAGAGGGTAGGAATAAATACTTCTGGTGAAGTCCACTCCATCATTATGAAAAGGATGATGATACAAAAATATGTCACTGACTTTTTTTTTTCACTTAAGTTTAAATTTCAACAAAATATATCATTACTACCATCATGAGTTATTATTTCCATATCAAAACAGCAGGATGAGACATTTAACTCTCTCACTACAGGCAAGTTTAAGTGTGTAAGTCATGACTTTTAAAGATTTGTCGTTAATAAATCAAATTTTAATATTATTTAGGATTTATTTAATGTACTAGTACCATTATTATAAAATGAGTAGGCTTAAATTTCATCATCAGTCAACAGTAAAAACCAAGGACATGGGTAAGTACTATATTTCTTGTTTTTTCACGTTCTTTATTTATTATTACAAAATTAACTAAATGTAAAAAATCTAAAACTTAATAATTTACGTACGATAATGAAAAATAATATCTTCACGAGTTATGCTTACAAGCAGCTATGTGTTATGTTATTCAATACCATAATTTGAACTATGCATTTGCCGAGTGATTTACGTGTGGCAGGATTATTAGTTACACATGGGTAAAAGGGCAATAAAAAAAATAATATTAAGTAGAAACAAATGTATACTGTTACAAACTTTAAGTTATTTAGAATAAACAACTGTAGTTTCCTGTTGTAATTTGTAGTCAGTTACTCTAGAAAGAAAAATTAGGTAATTTAGATATATTTTCCTTTTTTTTAAGGTAATTATGAGGTTGGTAAGAGTAAGGGTAGAGAAAACAACAGATAAAATATAAAACTTTACTGAAAACAAAAAAAACGTTTGATATTTATTTAGGAGGTGTTAGAGACTATGCAAATGAAATTTGACAATTTACAAATGAAGTATTTTTAATCTGAACATAAAAGTCACTTCTCAGTCAACAAGCCGACTATTTAATCATGGATAAATTTTTAGCAAAAATACTTAATTAAAAAAAAAAAATCAGATTTTTGGTTTTATAAAATTTTTTTAATATATACTGAAAGCTTGCTTTATTTCGTGATGATACTATATTAAAAGTTATCGTAAAGATACTCTAATGTTTACTTTATAGTTATGTATTCATCATTTTAGCCCATAGCAAAAGGGTTAATCAATCACCAGTCCATATGTACAACAGTTTATCATACTAACTTGTTAACACTGACTACAAAGAGCCCTAAGTCAAGCACATGACAAAACATCATGATTGAGATACAATACACAAGTAGTCATCCCAATAGATGTTCAGGATGTAGCGAACTACTTTGGAGACATCTGTAACAAACAATAACATGTTTACAACTATTAATGCAGTAGCAGAGACTTGGAATACTATGAATTCAGAATTATCTCAATTTGTAGCTCAGCTTAATTACAAAATAACTCACAAGTTCTGACATATTTCCTGTTTCTTGTTCCCTGGTTCCAGTTATTTAAACATCTTGAAGTATTAATATAAATCAATAATGGACACAACATTTACATGAAAAAGACTTTAAAATAAAACAAATATATAACTGGGTGTAAATATTTTATGACATTATATGTGATAAAAAATCTTCCATGTGATGAAGCTAACAACTCCATATCAAAGTATCTAATTTGTGTGCGTTAATGTGAGGATGAGAAGAGAAACCAAAGTAAACAACCCATGAAATACATTTCTACCAGAGCCCACAACATTTGTTATCCAAAAGTTTAAAAGCAGTCATAGATATGACAGAAGAAGACATAGGAGAAACTCAGCAGAAAACCTCAAAGGTTACATGAATAATTTAGGTAAAACTAGTTACTGACCCCCCCCCATGTAGATATCTCATACTCACACATGAACACACTGTTGCTGTTTCCATTCAGATATTACACACACTGGTAATTGATTTCATGTACATATCTCACACTCACACATGAACACATTGTTGCTGTTTCCATTCAGATATCACCAAGGTCTGGCTAGAACACAGCTCACAGGACCTGTTAAATAATGTACATGATTCATGACAGATATCAGATTGCCGATCAAGATCTAGAACATACCTACTAAGCCAATAGATTACTTATAATGTAATTAAATGTACAACATTTATATTTACCATTAGAAGGGGTCATCTCCTTGTTGCTTGGGATAAATGTAGCCACCCTTGATCCTCCAGACACACAAATATTTTGTCTTTTCAGTTCTCTTAATAAATTTTCTACTTTTTGTTCAAGCCACATCAAAACCTTGTTGGCATTATATCGAAAAACTCTGAGACCTCCAACTTCTGAAAAAATTAAGTTATGAAAAAGTTAGTATTAAATACACAACAGCCTTTCTGTAGAACTTTGAATTATTTATAACAAAGTAAAGCTAACTCTTCAATGTATTTATTAAACACAAGCTCATTTATCATTACCACTGGGAAACACGAAAATTTCATAAGATACATGCTCTACATATGATCTTTTGTCCTGTGATTGTCACAGTAGAAAATGTCGTGTTGGGAAACAGTGCATAATTGTGACAGTCAGACTGAAACAGTTCTCTTGCAAGATCTCTTGTTACATGTCTATGTAATAATGAAACAAAACAACGTGTCACATCACAAGTGTACAAGTGGTGCACTTTGTCAATGAACAATTACATTTATACACACAATCTACTACAACAAAAACTATATATAATATTACACATACAGTTATATCAAAAGTAATGAAGAATACAAATGTAAAGGTCAAAGGAACACATCACAAATATTTTAAAATGTTGTTACAATCCATACATATAACCGAGCCACAATGCTAAGACAACAGTTTTATTCCAAATTTGCTGATGGTATTCTACCATAGTTATCACTCAAGCTGGTTTAGTCCAGAATTTGTTTGAATGAGCATGGCTTCTTTTACTCCCCTTCTTGTAATGTTTGGATAATTTTTAATAACCTCAGTTTTGTCTTATTCAATTTCTTCTTCTGTATTGATCAGAAAACACAGCAATGAAATGTGTCAGCAATCTGATATCTGTAATATATCAGTTACGTGATTGAGCAGTTCCTGTGAACTAGGTTCTAACCAGACCTTGGACAGCAATCTGATATCTGTCATGAATCATGTACATTATTTAACTGGTCCTGTGAGCTATGTTCTAGACCTTGATTACCAATCTGATATCTGTCATGAATCATGTATATTATTTAACTGGTCCAGTGAGCTATGTTCTAGCCAGACCTTTTTCAGCAGTCTTATATCTGTATTATATCAGTTACATGATTGAGCAGTTCCTGTGAACTAGGCTCTAGCCAGACCTTGGACAGCAATCTGATATCTGTAATATATCAGTTACATGATTAGCAGGTCCTGTGAACTAGGTTCTAGCCAGATCTTGGTCAGCAATCTGATATCTGTCATGAATCATACATGATTTAGCAGGTCCTGTGAACTATGTTCTAACTAGACCTT
>NW_013669573.1:68792-76426 GCF_000517525.1 Limulus polyphemus | reverse complement strand
GGAACAATGGACCAAAATGGAGATACCTGCTTGAGTTAGGGCGGGAGAAGGAACAATGGACCAAAATGGAGATACCTGCTTGAGTTAGGGCGGGAGAAGGAACAATGGACCAAAATGGAGATACCTGCTTGAGTTAGGGCGGGAAAAGGAACAATGGACCAAAAGGGAGATACCTACTTGATTTAGGGTGCGAGAAGAAACAATTAATCAAGAGAGACATACCTACTTGAGTTGAGGTAGGAGAAGAAACAACAGATCAAAAGAGACATACCTGCTTGAGATAAGGTAAGAGAAGAAACAAGGGATCAAAAGGGGTCATCATGAACAAGATTCCATCTGAAACAGCAAATATTTCAACATTTAAAAACTCTTGGTGAACTTGTATCTTTATATCAACAAAACATTACACAACAATAATTAATAATTTTTAAATCAAAAATAAAAGAATTTACTCATTTGAATCTTTTTATTCTTTTTACCCTAAATTAATTATGTAATTTTTGTCAAGTAATAAAGCCTTGAAAAATTCATATTACCAACATAGCTATCTCTACTTATTAATGAGGATAACTACACACCTTGTTCTACAGACTCTCCTATGAACCAAGATCTGTATTCTTCAGAAAACTGTGTCACTTCATATACTGAAGTATCAGAGGGACCAAATCCAAACAAGGCTCCTGACCCTAGAAAGTAGAAAAACATTTTAGTGAAAATAATGTACACAAAAAGAAACAATCTTACAATGACTTATTTCAAAAACAATAAGTTATTAGTGTTATATTTCCTAAATTATGAGAACAGCTCTTTGTTGTAAGATGCTAAAATTGGAATTGAATTTTTTAGTATCACACACACACACTTAGCATATTTTATTCTGTTCAGTTTTATCCCTGGGTTCAGTGAGGTTTTATTTAATTGTCTGAGATCAAATTATTATCTAAAAGTCACATAAAATGCTCTCTTATAATGATATAAGACATACAGAATGATGCTTTGCAAATTAAACTTTCAATACTAAACATTCAACATAATATTAAAAAAACTTTTATCTTGAAAAAAAAATTCTAAAAACTTATGTTGACCTTTTCAAATGTTAAAACTACTTTCTTCAGCATGCCTTACAACTTTTTTGATCTACAGTGCTTCCATACAAATCCTTTTTATCCAATCAATAAGGAAACATTAAATATAATGTACAGTGTGAGTAATTACAAGCAACTGAAGCTAAGGGTAAGAAACATATAACACTGAATATTACAGTACATAATGAAATGCACCTGTCTAAGGAATTAACACAATAAAAATACACCTTTGTGATATGATAAGAAACATATAACACTGAATATTACAGTACATAAAGAAACACCTGTCTGAGGATGTCTGAGTGTCACAAATGAGATGTCCTTCTCTCTCTCTATACTTCCATTCAGCAAGCTTTCTGTTAATACAAAATGGACCACATTATGCACATTTTTCTTGTACAGAATTCACATCTAACATAACTTAAAAATGTTTCCAAAAGAAAAATATTTCAATATCTAGAAAGTATCTGAGAAAAATACTTATTTGCTCAAAGGGGTATGTTTTCATTCTTATAGGTCCTATTTCTTTACTATACACTGATTTTACCAAATAATTTATTCTAAATCCTGATAAACAAAGAATCTAACAAGTTTGGTTCTGAATGTTTCAAACATCCTTCAGCTGTTTAAGTACTAATTGTCTTACAACGAAAATATGTATATTAATTTATTTTAATAACTCCAATATTACAAGACACAGCACAAGTTTCAAGATGATGGATTCTCTACCAGAATAAAGCTAAGAGAAAATTAGTATTTATCAAGGTGATAAAACTTATTTAACAATAGATAATTCAATCCAAATTTATTCTACCTGGAAGAAATACTATTTTGTGCTGACTTGAGGAATTATTATTCTTCATTTCTTCTTTTTGTTTCATTTGTGCAGTCATCACAGTCGTATATCCTAATAAACGTTATACTTAGTCAATATCTTATTTTCTCAAAACAAATACAAAATCAGTTGTTACAAATCAATATACTATGATAAAATATGATCATTACTATGACAGTAGTCCAAGCCAACAGATAGTGTTTCTGTGTTTACTAAGTTTACAATAATAATTCATTCATTGTTACTTTGACTTAGCAGTGTTTATATACCACTTAATATAATGAATGTTGTTATTTCTTATTTTGATTTTTATTATTATTCTTTTATTATTAAATTTTTTGTATTTTCAGATTAATATATATTTTTAGGAATAACCTAAATCTCTTAAGCTGGTCAGACATCATAAGATATTATTGGAATTACTGTCAGAAATTACCATGACACAACCATTACAACACAGCCAACATAAGATAAAACTAAATATCTAGAAAACCTAAACATAAATTTAACAAAAAAACACTAAACTACAGTAATGATTATTCCATTGCACAAAATCACGCTACATCAAAATGTTTACAAAGACAAAAATAACTTTCTAAAGTTTAGAATTCCTACAACCAAAACCAAGAATACCATTTATTTCTGTTTGTATTAAGTAAGTTACTTGGACTATCACCACCTTTTTTCAATGCACAAGCTTTTGGCTCATTTACCTAAACCTACACGTCTCGCACCTGTAGAAGGCTTGGGTAATTGAGCCAAAAGCTTGTGCATTAAAAAACTACAAAAAAATGGTGATAGTTCAAATAAATTATTTAATACAAATATGAGTACTCACATTAAAAACCTGAAGAGTTACTTACCATTTATTTCTGTTTAACAAAGCTTAACATATGACAGAGATCACTAGGGTGAACATTTTCTCCAAACTTTCACACCAACTTTAATCTTCACAAAATTAACTATCACCTTCCACATTTAGACCCAATTTTCAAAAATCATTCCTCCTCGATAACAAAACCATTTCCAACAGAATCAACTTCTCTCAACATTGTAGTAGTATAAAATTATAATTTTTCTGTCCAATAAGCTATCCAAGTTTCAAAAAATAACAGAAAACAGAGATCACTGAAAAACCACAACAAGTACAATCCCCTAATCAGAAAAACACACATTCATCATCACTCCACTTTATATCCCTAAGCCAATTTTCTAACTACTTTTTAACTTTTCATGTAATCCCATAATTGTCCAACTTACTAACCAATTGCTTCTGGCACTTCATTAATGGCTTTCTGAAAGTCAAGATAAACAATATCACCCAGTGTCCTGGTTCAGCAAAGTGACCATATTGAGAAACTCTTTGAAGTTATTACATAAATTGCAACCATTTTTGTACTAATGAAGTTGATATATACATGGGTGTCTGCAGAATATATCACAGAGTGCGGCCAAAATGATATCAAAGCTATAACTAGGGAAATGCATTCCCCCCTTCTCCCCATTTACATTGTCCTTTAAATGTTGGCTCGATAATCTAGGGGAGTCAAGTGCCTCCTTTGTAGACACCCATGGATATATGCCTTTATATGACTACT
This sequence comes from Limulus polyphemus, assembly GCF_000517525.1. Lineage (NCBI taxonomy): Eukaryota > Metazoa > Arthropoda > Merostomata > Xiphosura > Limulidae > Limulus > Limulus polyphemus. Next base: position 72,908 of record NW_013669573.1, on the reverse strand, counting down.
TAGAAATCTAATTTTTAATAATACAGAACCAACTAGTTTTGGGACCTTTAATACTGTTCATACCATCATTCTTCAATTTCAAAGTATTGTTACTATTATTAGGAAGCAAAAGCAGGTTATATTGAGATTCCTAGGTACAAAACATAATAAACCATCCATAAATTTATCCATAAATTATTTTGTTGAAAAACAACGTTATTTCAACCTCTCACATTATATGATTATTGTGAATTTGGTTGTAATACTATTAATAGTATCCAAGATTTTACTTCATATTATATTTGGTCATGTTCCATAAGTAAATTTCTAAATGGTTTATAACTAAATACATGTTACAATTATAAATAGTAAGTATTATAACTTTAGTAAGTGTGGTAGCTCAGTTACTATTAGTATTATTGAAGTATTCTTTTAAAAATGTTTTAACATTATCGTATAATGCAATACATTGAAAATGGAACTTGGAAGTGTAAAAGAATGACACCAAAGTTGTCAAAAAATTGCAACAACAAATAATAAACTGCATAGTATTAGCAACACGTTATTTTAATTTTATATAAAGATGAGACTTTAACTTTACTAACTATAGAAGTAGGCCTACTTACCGGTTGTTCAACACGGAAGGTAACGTCAGATGCGTTAATAATTATAAAAGTAATATTCAAACTTTTAAAAAATAGCAATGTAAGAAATTTATGCGCTGCATTAACTAAATGCACCTGATGCCGTCTGAAGTATATTTGTCTTACAAAGCTATATGCAAATTTAATCTAACAATACAGCTATTGTTACGTCAAATTGGTAATATGTTGATATAGTGATATTTTTGTCACATATCAGAGCCGTTTAGCTCCCGCCAAATCTACTTTTTTGATACACAAATAAACGAACGATTTTAATAATTTATTTCTAAGACAAATATTGATATAGTAACATGAGCACAATAAACGGAAAGATTAACAGTAACGAATAGACTGATAAGATAAAAAACAAATCCGAAACCTCCTGTGTAGACTAATTAACATAATTAAGAAATAATTATTTTATTGTTAGGGCAAATAAAATATAGATAATGAACTTCAAAAGGAGATTATCTATAGTAATTGATTTTAAGTCTTTTTTTTTATGTCTGTTTCTTAGAACTAAGACTGTGGCGAATCAATAAATAAATAAAGTAGATACATTTCATTTGTTACTCACAATCACCATTTTTGATGACCAGGAACCCACTTTTCATGGCCAGGTGGTTATGGCGCTCGTACTCGCAATCTGAGGGTCGCGGTTTCGAATCCCCGTCACACCAAACATGCTGGCCCTTTCAGCCGTGGGGGCGTTATAATGTGATGGCCAATCCCACTATTCGTTGGTAAAAAGAGTAGCCCAAGAGTTGGCGGTGGGTGGTAATGACTAGTTGCCTTCACTCTAGTCTTACACTAGGGACGGCTAGCGCAGATAGCCCTCGTGTAGCTTTGCGCGAAGTTCAAAAAACAAACAAATAAAGTTTGAAGACGGTTTTAATGAGTAGAGAAAGAAACTTTATCACAAACTAGCTAGAATACCCGTAAATTCATGACTAACGAAAGATTATCTTAGGACATGAAAAGTTGCTTCCCTTATATGTAACTTTAAAAAACGCCCATAAAAACTGCAAAATGTGAAACCGTAAACTTGCATGCATCTCCGCATGGACCCAAAAAACCTTCATGCTAAATTTGGTGAAGATCCATCAACAGGGGGCAAAGTAATAGTAAAAACCGTAAAACTGAAAATTTGTACGTATCTCCCCATACCACAGTTGATGAAGATTCATCCACAGGTGAGGTAGTGGTAAAAAATGCCCATATAAAACGCGAAACTGAAAATTTGTATGAAAAGTAATATTGGAGCTCATTCAAACGATATTAATTATTAAAAATTCACAAATTATTTCTTCATGTTGGCAGGAGCAAAGAACCAGGTCACATCCATTTCGCCGCCCTACGACATAAACGAAAGTTATTGAATCTACCCAAGATACCCTCTTTTGGGTTATTACGATGCTAACTTGTGTGCTGTCAAATTCTATCGGTAACAGTGGCGCACCCGTGATGTCAGATCCGGGTTCAGAGACCCTAATACCCTACTCCTAGATCAGTATGACTTTCCAGATACGTTTTAACCACCTTGGTAGGAGTGTTATATCATATATATCGTGCCATTCCCTGGCCACCCTGAGTCCACCTGCTAAGTTTGGTCGTGCTAGCTCCAAAACTATGGAAGAAGTGTATATACAAACAAACAAATTCCTAAATACAAAGCAGGAATGAATATAAGATATAAAGGGTTAATCCTGAATGCTGGATTGACCTTATGGGAGGTGTTTTATTAAAAGTGCTGCTCTGGTTTTTTGCAGAACATTATCATTTTTCACGTTCAGAATACTGAAATTATAGGTTATTGGAATCATATTGCATCAATGCTAGAATAAGGAAAATTATCAACCGCGTTATGCTCTTCTCTGTTCTGGCTTTGCTACTTTGTGACATGGACATTATTTTCATACATCGGTATTTGTATAGTCATTTGCCTTCTTCAAAGACCAAAAATTCAATGTTGTCAAACTCATTTATCAAACTATAAGTTCCCGCAAACAGAATGCTAAAATTGGAAAAACTATATTTATTTCAGATTTTTGCCACAAAAACAATCATCTTTTTGGATTGTTTCTCATATTTTGAATGATTCGTCCATCTATAAAATAACAGAAATTGATTTTGAAAACAAATTTTTTTATTTTCTGCCTTTTTTTTTTTGGAAGTTTTTCGATTTGTTAAAAAAGGCTGTGCAACATGCAAGTAAACTGGGTATTTTCTACTTCTTTTATCTAGTAAGTTCAAATAAACTTTTCAAAATTGTCGAGTATGGAGTTTTAACCATACAAGATAATATTATATGTTGCCTTTTCGAGTATAAATTTTCTGTAAAGTAATTCATATTGTGTGAAAGTAGACAATGATCTTTCCTCTGGTGGGTCAGGTGCTACCTCGAAATATAACCTTCCTTATTTTTTAATGGGATTTCCCACCCCCCAACCTAGGAAAGAACATAATTGTTGTTTGGTGTATATAATGCTGTGATTCCTCAGTATAAAGCCAATTAAAGAACAAATGAAAATATACACTTTATCGGTGACTAATAATTAACACAGAACATAACCCTATAATCCAGTAATTAATTTCAAGGCTACATAACAAATACAATCAAAAGAGACAGCCTTTTAATACCACATTATATATGTATATACATTTTACTTGTTATTTAGTAATGTTACGTCTCTGGTCGTTAGTTAATTTTCCGTAAAAATTCTTTCCGAAAAAACTTTAGCGACACAAGTCCTTTCTTAAATAAAACTGGTTTATTCTTTCTGAATACAACTTTGAAATTCACTTAATTTCCACGGTCACGCTATAGCTTAAACAAACGCTATAATTCACTACGAACGACTCACGTGCTCGACTCAATTGTCAGTCTCTCTCTGTCTACAGTTCAATTACATTGTTGCCGTCACTTCTTGGCTGTCTTATATACAAGAATACCGTCCATCTAGTATACACTCGAGGCTTCAGGAACCTTCGAGAATAAGACGTGTTACTAGCGTCACGTGACCCCCGCTGTCATAACAGTAACAACAACAAAAATAATATACAAATAAACGAAAACAGTACTCAACGTGCAGCCTGTAGGCGAGTTTTACTTATGACACTGAAGATCCTGCTTGCATACGTGGCCATCTTACTGTTTTAGTTCTTGGACACTGAAAAAGTTCACAAAGTAGAGGTCTCCACCAGAATGAAACTCCTATCCAGCCATAGTTGAGACTGGCTTTACCTTATAGTTGTTATAACCTAGAATCACTTCTCGGGTATTATATAACGTCGTTAAGGGGAGTTGGGGAAATTAAGCAATTATACTGATGCTACGACAATAGTTGAAGTCAACAGCTTGAATATTCTAATCCCAAATTAAAGAATACCATGTTATTTATGTATCGTTACTTTCATTAAAACATGGGTTAGACTATTTAATATTTACGTATCTGTTACGACAGCGGAAGTCACGTGACTCTAGTAACACGTC
>NW_013669573.1:54818-67831 GCF_000517525.1 Limulus polyphemus | reverse complement strand
AATTGAGTCAAGCGCGTGAATCGTTCGTTCCTTGTGAATTATAGCGTTTGTTAATTTATAGCGTGACTGTGGAAATTAAGTGTATTGCAAAGTTGTATTGAGAAAGAATAAACTAGTTTTATTTAAGAAAGGACTTGTAACGCTAAAGTTTCTTCGGAAAGAATTTTTACGGAAAATTAACAAACGAACAGAGACGTAACATATCGTTACTTCCATTAAAAATATTGGATAGACTGTGTAATATTTATGTGTCGTTGCTTCCGTTAAAAATATGGGTTAGACTGTGTAATATTTATGTGTCGTTGCTTCCATTAAACATATTGGTTAGACTGTTTAAGATTTATGTGTCGTTGCTTCCGTTAAAAATATGGGTTAGACTGTGTAATATTTATGTGTCGTTGCTTCCGTTAAAAATATTGGGTTAGACTGTTTAATATTTATGTATCGTTACTTCTATTAAAAATATGGGTTAGACTGTGTAATATTTATGTGTCGTTGCTTCCGTTAAAAATTTGGGTTAGACTGTTTAATATTTATGTATCGTTACTTCTATTAAAAATATTGGTTAGACTATTTTTATTTAATAGATCTACTTCCACTGTGTTTGTTTGGAATTAAGCACAAAACTACACAATGGTATCGAAACCCGGTTTCTAGCGTTATAAGTCCGCAGACATACCGCTTTGCCACTGGGACGCAATTCCAGTATGTTTTAATATTATTCTTATTATTATACTTTTATGATAGAAATTTCTTTGTATTGTCTTGTTTAATATAATAATTAAGGATTAACGTAAACCTTTTAGAATGAGCAAAGTTCATGAAATATTATTGGGATTATAGCGAAAAATATCGTTAACAGCGAGTTTATCCAACTTATGAAATAATGTATTATAAGTAGAAATGTAAGGAGAGTATATTTAATTAGATATACTGACTGCCAAGTTGCTTGCTGTGAACTGGAAGTTAATTTCTATAATAGCGAAAAACAACAAATTGGAGATTTTGGTACACACAAGAGAATGGAACATCATTTGATAATTGAAGAAAAAGTACCAGAAGTGTCCAAAATTAGATTTCTTGTAGCAAAATTCTGGATCAAAAATGCAATGTCGGTGAATTTCAGTCAGTCAAAAGGTCAGTAAGGTCATGGCCATTACTTCTCTCTAAAAACTACATTTAGAAGCTGAGTAATATGTGGGTTACCTTAGTCAAGTGATATTTCAATGGGATTCACATACGATCGTGCCCTAATTTCCCATCGAACATGTATCCCTGGTGACAGCTCAGTCCACAGATAGCCTCCACTTCTCTAATACCCCTTTAACCATGCTGTCCTTTGTTGCCATTCCAGTGATAATGGACAATATGCTTTCTGTAAAACCAGATCCTACACACACATATGCTGACTTGTATTATGCAATGCTATCCTTTACCTTCGATTTTTTTAATCCACTAATATTTTCATGGTCTTTCCTCAGGAACCTCCTTCCAATTACAAGTTAAGTACTAACTATGGTGTGGTATTTTATATGGTGTGCTATTTTATAACCCCTTATTACACTTTCAGCTTGTATTTCGCACCTCTTATATTGCTCCTTGAAATAATGTTAAAAAAACCTTTAGAAAACTGGCATTTTTCTTAATATTTCAACCTGCTCGATTGAAAATACTTTATCATAACAAAATAAAACACTGAATACACTGAGTTTATATTTATTATGAAATTTCATCTACTGTTTATGAATTTCATATACTCCTAATAACTTCACATACTCAAACGTTTTAATTTGACCCATTTGAAATATCTTGTGCTACTCTTATCTTCCCACCAACATTCATTACCTGTCAAGAACAGTCACATTGCATTTTGAAATAGGACTTTTCAGGTCAACAATCATATTAAACTTTATCTCACAAAGTTTAAGATTTATTTTCACTTTTTGTTGTTACATACATTAATAGTTAGGGAAATGACTGCCACCTTTTGACTGATGTATACTACGTGTTTATACATGCTTTTGACTCATACGTTAATTAGGTTTGGTCCAGTCAGACTCAAAAGGCTTCTGTGTTGCTGCCACATATAAAAGCCATATCTCTATTTTGATGACCGTGAGTATATAGAGGTGACCTTTTTCTGTCTCTGGGAGTGGACCAGTGATATCCAGGGCTATTCCCTGTAGAGGAGAACCAACAATTCTTTATTTAAGTCGGCTCTTTCTCTGGCTGGCATACACTATACGACGTTGACAACAGCACTGAACATCTCAGCTCAAATATAGACAGAAAAACCCTATCAAATGTTAGCACAAGTGATATCCTACCGGCTTTGTATTATGCACATCTGGAGGATCTCATGCCTCAAAGCTCTGAGAACTATTAGCTGTAATACAAGATGAGAACCACTGCTTGGTGATCGATAACAAACTTTCCTGTGCACGTAACTGGTCCTACAAGTGCCATACGTTACAGGGATGCATTCCTCAATCTAAACTGTGTGTGTGTTTAATTTTGCTTTAAGGTAAGGTGTCCCCATACAAGATCTGGGTCCATCAGTTGATTTTTCCACCCACTAGTGGAATCTCCTACTGCATGATTTGTCATCATATATGCAATTGTTGCAAATCTAACACTATGTCTAAGATCCTGACAATTAACAGATGGGGGTTGAGACTATAGCAGGATAACATGGTTTACAATAATATTTGAAACTGCGACAGGGTAGCATGGTTCACAGTAATATTTGAAATTGTGACTTGATCGTAAGAGAGGATTATTTTTTATATGACTATATTTTTAATTCTTTTCTTTAATTACATCAAACAGTTAAATTGGAAACTGTAAAAAAAAAGACACCCAGAATAGTTTTTGTAACATACAGTTTCATAATGTTATTTTAATTTCATTCAAGTATATTTCATATTTGGGCTTTATCAGAAAATAATAAATTTTTATAGAGTGCAATTCATAGAATGAAAATGTTCTGATGCAGTTCAAAATGTCTAGTTAAAATAAACCCAAATGTTCTGATACAGTTCAAAATGTCTAGTAAGAATAAACCCAAATGTTCTTATACAGTTCAAAATGTCTAGTTAAAATAAACCCAAATGTTCTGATACAGTTCAAAATGTCTAGTTAAAATAAACCCAAATGTTCTGATACAGTTCAAAATGTCTAGTAAGAATAAACCCAAATGTTCTTATACAGTTCAAAATGTCTAGTAAGAATAAACCCAAATGTTCTGATGCAGCTCAAAATGTCTAGTAAGAATAAATCCAAATGTTATGATACAGCTCAAAATGTCTGGTAAGAATAAACCCAAAGAGACACACAAATATGTTTTTTGTTTTCTAAATAATTTAATCAACTTTGACCTACAGCTCACTTGCTTTAACAAATAATATTCACCATCAATCGCTAACTACAACTTAATAAGTAGTTTTTAACAAGTACTTTCAACAAAAATATTATAAATAAAGTTTTCATCAACTTTAAAAAAAACAACTGTACCCAACATTCACTTAGGTTCTGGAATTAGTGTAATATCAATGAGTATTAATTAGTTAGATAAATCATGCTTTGAAATATATGTTTGTATTTCTTTGAATATTTTTAAGCACAAAGCTGCATAATGGGCTATTTGTGCTATGTCCATCACAACACAATTTGTAGCATTATAAGCCATCAAACTTACTGCTGAGCCATTGGGGGGCTACAGTACTTTCTCAATTAAATATCACTATGTATAATAGTTTGAGATATCACATTACTGAAATACTGGATGTTGTGATATAAATATCACTGAGTATTAGCTAGAGAGGTAATGTTACTGAAATATAGTATACTGGATGTTCTGATATAAATATCACTGAGTATTAGCTAGAGAGGTAATGTTACTGAAATACAGTACTTCTGGATGTTGTGATATAAATATCACTGAGTATTAGCTAGAGAGGTAATGTTACTGAAATACAGTACTTCTGGATGTTCTGATATAAATATCACTCTGAGTTCTATTTATTGCTGGAGTGAATTGTTATAGACCAGCAAGGTTAGAAGTGCTGGCATGGATATTTGAAACATACAGTGACAAAAAAAGAAACATACTGCTGGATAGTCTGGTTTATTGAGTTATGGGTACAGATATCTGATAACATAGTTTACAGTGACAGGTAAAGTAACATACTGCTGGATAGTCTGGTTCATTGAGTTATGGGGTACAGCTATCTGATAACATGGTTTACAGTGACAGGTAAAGTAACATACTGCTGGATAGTCTGGTTTATAGAGTTATGGGTACAGCTATCTGATAACATGGTTTACAGTAACATACTGCTGGATAGTCTGGTTCATTGAGTTATGGGTACAGACATCTGATAACATGGTTTACAGTAACATACTGCTGGATAGTCTGGTTTATTGAGTTATGGGTACAGCTATCTGATAACATGGTTTACAGTGACAGGAAAAGTAACATACTGCTGGATAGTCTGGTTTATAGAGTTATGGGTACAGCTATCTGATAACATGGTTTACAGTGACAGGTAAAGTAACATACTGCTGGATAGTCTGGTTTATAGAGTTATGGGTACAGCTATCTGATAACATGGTTTACAGTGACAGATAAAGTAACATACTGTTGGATAGTCTGGTTTATAGAGTTATGGGTACAGCTATCTGAAAACATGGTTTACAGTGACATACTGTTGGATAGTCTGGTTTATTGAGTTATGGGTACAGCTATCTGATAACATGGTTTACAGTAACATACTGTTGGATAGTCTGGTTTATAGAGTTATGGGTACAGCTATCTGATAACATGGTTTACAGTAACAGGTAAAGTAACATACTGCTGGATAGTGTGGTTTATAGAGTTATGGGTACAGACATCTGATAACATGGTTTACAGTAACATACTGTTGGATAGTCTGGTTAACAGTCAGCATGCTTGTATTCTGTGTATTTGTAATGAGAGAAGATTGAAAGTTATTGTTTTTTATAAAACCTAGGGTATATACAGCTTTCCATGAACTGTTTCATTGAATAGATCTCACAAGTTTATTGTGGTTTCTATTATGAAAATCCTACACGTTAATGGTATCAAGATCATTAATTTGAGGTATCATTGATATTTATAAATTAGCAGCATAATCTTAAGTAACTTATAGTGTGGATTTAAGAAAACTTAGTAGTGTAAACTAAAATTTCCAATACAACGTTCATTAGTACTGAATAACAAATTCAGATATCAAAGAATGGTACACATTGTGACACGCATGGAATGACTAGTATGACTGTATACAAACTAACAAACATAAGTAAGTGCCTGTATTCTGTAGTATCAAATAAACAATTCACTTGTTTTTAACACAAAGGATTTCCATACAACTGATGAATTAATCATTACAAAAACAACTTTGTCTCATATAACCCACAAATGATAAATAACATCAAAATTCAATCTACATTGGAATTAATGCAATATACAAATATTAACTTAGATTACCATGGTTATCACATTGACTGCTGATTTTCAACCTTAAAATTAGTTTAATTATATATATATATATAATCACTTCTGAAGTTTGATGACCATTTGGATAAAATTCAATACATTACTGAAATTGTCCACGATCTTAAACCAAATGTATTAGTTACAATCTTTTTAAATTCTGTAAAAGGTATACATACATTTGTATAACATTACAACTGTATAATCAAAACACCACATATAATAAATTATTAGTGGTGGTTTTCCTATTTAAATCCAATCACCTCAAGTACCTTACAAGTGAAATCAGTCTTGCTGCACAACGGTGGATTGTTAAATGTATCACAATGTTCTGTTTTTCCTTGATAGAGAGACTGGTCCAGCCAAAGAGCTTGGCCATTTCTGTAAGAAATAATTAGTATTTTAAGAGAAAATAATACCATCATTTAATCCTTTAAACTATAAAACCCATAAACATGAACCAAAATCTAACCATGAAATTAAATGGAACCTGTAAACATAAGTTAAACTAGCCACTTAATTACAAAACCTTTAAAACTAAATATTAAACTGAAAAACCTGAAAATATAAGCCAAACTAACAACTAAACTAGCTTTGGTTTTTGTTTACAAGTTTTGTAATCATTAACTTAAAAAAGAAACTGTAAATCAGGAATTCCCAAACTTTGCCAACCAGTGGACCTCTTCAACTTCTTTACTGTATTGGCAGACCACCTCCTGTTCAAAATAGTTTTCATCATGTGTAACTGGTGTAACATATGCGTATTTTACTACCTTTACAGCTTGATTCTAGTTTTAAAAAATAACAATGAAAAGAGACTTAAATATGGAAAACTTTAAAAAATCTTACGATTTACTTTAATATGAAGGGTGACACTGATTTGCTGAAACAATCTTGCAAATTTCTGGGTCAATGTCTGATATTTTGAAACAAAGATCCGGCTCCACATTTATCTTATTTATATACATCAATTTTATATAAGCAAGTTGAGAGAAATCTTGCATTTTATTTGTTACTCTTTCAGTAAATGGTAATTTCATAAATCTGATGTTTTACTGCAGACCCCATTTAGTCCTATTGAGGACACCCAGGGGGCCATGGGCCACAGTTTGGGAAACTCTGCTATAGATATAAGCCAAACTAAACTACAAAACCTGTAAACATTAGCCCAAACTAATCAATAAACTCAAAAACATCAGTAAACATAAGTTAAAAACCTGTAAATACAAGTTAAACTAACCACTAAATTACAAAACCTGTAAACATTAGCCCAAACTAATCAATAAACTCAAAAACATCAGTTAACATAAGTTAAAAACCTGTAAATACAAGTTAAACTAACCACTAAATTACAAAACCTATAAACATTAGTCCAAGCTAATCAATAACTTAAAAACAGCAGTTAAAAACTGTAAATACAAGTCAACCTAACCACTAAATTACAAAACCTGAAAACATTAGTCCAAGCTAATCAATAACTTAAAAACAACCTATAAACATCAGTGAAAATTAATCATTAGTGACATTCTTACAAATCAGGGACTGCTTGGTTAGCTAAGATTGTTTTTTAATATAATGATATTGTTTTTTCAAAATATAAAATAAAAATGCTTAAATGTATCCCTCAGAGTAAATCTTTGGCAATACACACAGAACTTCCCCCCCAAAGGAAATAAACCATTAATCTACTAACTGTTTCCATATAATATATATTTCACATATGTTATGTGTCTACATTTTTAATAATTATGTAAGTTATTTTGATAATTTTTTAAGTTTCAGATTCTTTTTACTTTTAATGCCTGATGTGTTTATCTCTCTTGACATGTGCTTGGTCAATTTGACTGACTTCGTACCACCCTCCAAAAAAAAAATCTAAATAAATATAAATTACCCTCTCTTTATTTCTAGAATGACTTCAAATGTAGCATGAAACTACACTGATTCATCCTAAGCAGCTTTAGACATGTAATGGCATACATCTATTTATAATTAAATTTTTATTGTTTTATTGCCCTTTGAACTGTGTCTAACTACTATTCACACCATTATAAGTTGTGAATCACTTGGGGAACATGCAGCTCAAGTTATGCCATCAAATTACATTACCTACAAGCTGCTAGTGTGCATGCCTCATGAAATAATTTATTACATTACCCACAAGCTACTAGTGTGCATGCCTCATGAAATAATTTATTACATTACCCACAAGCTACTACAAGCTGCTAGTGTGCATGCCTCATGAAATATTTTATTACATTACCCACAAGCTACTAGTGTGCATGCCTCATGAAATATTTTTATTCTACTATTATTATTTATTTTACTTAATTTAACCTTAACACGGTCGCAGCGTAAGTAATTTCTCTAATTATCTAATAGGAACGTAAGGCATCATTGTGAACTCTGCCTTAGATACAGCTAAATGATCATAATTTTTCTTTTTTTTTTACAGCCTAATCTTGCCATTTTTTAGAAGAATTATGAATATTTCACAATTTTATGGTCGTAAAAAAGGGCATGAAATAAAATAATCCCTACTGTGGATGATAATAGTTCTACCATTATTATATTACAGTCTTCATAACAGTTTTCTTATTTATGAAAGAAGTCTCAATTAGTGTTTCTTGGCTTCAATTACTCACAATGAAAAATTTAATGCCAATCTCTAGATATAATTTTAAAATAAAAAGTGATGTAATCATCAGTTGTCCTTTCAACATGGCATCCATGCTCCACCAGTGGTACACGATGAAAGATGTGGCATTATTATAGCCGTCCGTATGAAATAAATGCTTCATACATGACTTTGGAGATATGAGGTACAGTTATATCTTATGGGTGCTGTGTGTACCACATGTGGCTCATGACGTCCAACAGAAAACATGCATATGTACCACCGGTGGTGCATAATGTCATGAATGTGTTAACTAACTTAAAGAAATCCCTATTTTTACATTTTAGTTACTTTTATGATAATAAATAAAGAATAAACATGAAAAACAAGAAATAAAGTACTTACCTGAGTATTCTTTTTTCTTGCTGTTGATTATCAATGACACTTAACCCTATTTTTTTTTTATACAAATGGTTGTAATGCACTAAATAATTTTTATTTAATCAAATAATCTACCAAAGAAAATAGACTAATAACATGCAAAAAGCAGACAATATTCTCTAACAAAAAATTTTTCTGGGATTCTAACTATGCGACAAGAGCCGTTACAAATTCATCTAAGCTAGTCATTGTGATTCTTGGGGAACCAAAGTTATATTACAAGTGAAATTATCAGTTCAGAAAAAACATAATATAATATGTCATTTGATAGATGAAAACCTTGGCTTTCTATTGGTTATAGGCAATATATAATTAAATGTAAGAGAGAACTATTAAAAAATCTTGATAGAGAGAATGTGACAGGTGGGTGTGGCAGGAGGATTGGATTTTCTATTTGATAGCTCTGTAACCAAACAAAATTGAAGACCATAAAAAATATGGTTTGTCAGAACAATGATGATTTTATAGCGAGTAATTTACGTTTAACTTTGTAGTTACTAGAGGGGTGGTGGATAAAATAGAGAAGATACCTAGAGAAAATGTGTTACGTGTCACATTAGGGTAAATTCAGGATTTTTTTAAATATTGCCTTATAGAATTAAGAACTTGAAACTTATATATATTATTAAAATATGGATTATTAGCTAAGATTTTATGCTATACTAATTGGTATAACATAAACAAAAAAGTAGCTTAATAAAATTTTGAATGTAAGACACCAAAACCTTATGTCTTCATGTTGCTCACTGCACGTAAGTGCTAATCATTAAGCTATAGACTGTATACATAATGTTAAAACTAAAAAAAACTGTAAATGTAAGCCAAAACTACTTATTGAACTAAAAAATACCTGTAAATGTAAGCCAAAACTACTTATTAAACTAAAAAACCTGTAAACGTAAGCCAAAACTACTTATTGAACTAAAAAAACCTGTAAATGTAAGCCAAAACTATTTATTAAACTAAAAATAACTGTAAATGTAAGTCAAAACTACTTATTAAACTAAAAAACCTGTAAATGTAAGCCAAAACTATTTATTAAACTAAATATAACTGTAAATGTAAGTCAAAACAATTTATCAAACTAAAAAAAAGTGTAAATGTAAGCCAAAACCAATATCTAAACAACAATTTATTTAAAACCTGTAAACATAAGCCAAAAGTTAACCATTAAACTATAAAAGTTGTACACAGAAGCCAAAACTAATCATTACACTCAAAACCTTGTAAATATTAGCCCACAACTAGCCATTAATCTAACAAATCTACAAGCCCAAACTAATCATTATGCTAAAAATCCTGTAAATATTAGCCAAAAGCTAGCCATTAACCTAACAAATCTACAAGCCAAAACTAATCATTACACTAAAAATCCTGTAAATATTAACCAAAAACTAGCTATTAACCTAAAAAATCTATAAGGCAAAACTAATCAGTAAATTACAAAACATGTAAACAATAGCAAACCTGTGAGCCATAGGCCAACATTTACAGGGCTGCTATAATGCATATTTAATTTATCTAACCAAGTTATGAACAGTAATTAGTATGCCTACTTATTTACTTTCTCTAAGGTAAATCAATGCCAAATTTGGGGACTGCTTTCAGGATATCCCTAAAAAGTGTTTTTGCAAAATATCTGGGTTCTCTAAAGATATGGTTGAAAAGTTTTCCTTTTTTGCAGACCTCGGGGCCAAGACAATTTGTTTGGCACCATTTAAAAGTTGGTGAGTCTAGCAGTTTAGGAGAAGGGATTTTTAGGAAATCCCCGGGTTCCCCAAGGGGTGGGGTGAAAAAGTTTACCTTTGTGTAAACCTCGAGACCAAGACAATTTGTTCGGTACCATTGGTGTAGGAGGTATTACACAGACACTTAATCTTATTATACAGACTAGCATATATCCTGTCAAAAATGACAGGGCAAGTACTACCACCCCTACCCCATAGTATACCCTGACCTCACATTTCATAGCTAAATGAAATAAATAAATTTTGCAAAATCAAGCTTGACCAACAAAGAGGCAGAAGAGTACAGTTGGAGCAGTCATACACTGGTAAATTCCTTTGTGAGCCAATCAAAATTAAGATCATTCATGAAATGAATTTATGGTGTATTCATAGAATAATTATTGGTAAAGATCAGTTAGATTAACAACTTGTAATATACAGAAAAGCCAGTCTGTTTTGGTAATACCACCTCCCAACAATCAGTTTTATGTCATGTTGCTTAGCAACAAAAGTATAACCTAATATTGTTGTTAGTCTATGTACTGAAAGTATAAAATGGAATGTATATACAACAAAACTGGAAAAATATTTGTTGATTTCTGAATTTAGAATCTGTTGATTAAAGAGGTTTGTTTTTTATTAAAAACGTTGGTGATATAACAGGAAATAGCTTAATTCAGAAATGATTTAAGTTTAAAATTGAATCGATATTTTTACTTTCGTAATAAATTTTAAGCACTTGGCTCTAGGCTAAGTGATTCCACACTACGTCTTTACTTTAGGCTCATTATACCAACACTCACTACACTTTTAAGGTTTTACGGCACATACACACTCCTCACGTCTCCTTGGACCCCATCACTAAAATCGTGGCGGGTGGACAGTAATCGAACTATTCTATCTGGATAAATGCATTTTGGCTTTTATGTCTCCTCCTGTTTCAAGAAATCAAGCATGACAAGATAACACACTGGTTTTTGTATAGGTTAGATAACCTAAAAGTTAACCATTCAAGCACAAAACCTGCAAACATAAGTCAAACTAACCACTAAACTACAAAACCTCTAAACATAAGCTGAAATATAATCAATGAACTCAATGAACATGTAAACATAAGCCAAAACTAGTCATTAAATAAAAACAAAACAAAAATAAGCCAAAAACTAACCACTAAACAATGAAACCTGTAAACACCAGCTTAAATAACATCAAGGAACTTATCAGGGACAATCTTAAGAATCACAGCAAAGAAGTTATGTTATTAGGGGCCATCTTAAGAATCACAGTAAGGAACTTATTAGAGACTGTCTTAAGAATCACAGCAAGGAACTTATTAGAGACTGTCTTAAGAATCACAGCAAGGAAGTTATTAGGGATCTTAAGAATAAAAGCAAGGAAGTTATAAGAGATTGTGTTAAGAATTACAGCAAGGAAGGTATTAGAGACTGTCAGTGGTATGCCAGTGGCTCAAATAACTGACTTAAAATATGTAGCATAAAAAAACAAAATGTTGAGAATCTCTAGACTAGAGGGAAGACAGTTAGTGAACAGCACCCACCACTAAGTTTGGGCTACTCTAACTGAATAATGTGAAGTTGCAACAACAGGATGCCCTTCATATTCCAGCATGTTCTAGGCCACACCTGGCCTAGTACACATTGTTTCACACCAGTTTGTTTCCCACAGGTTTTTATGTATTCTCTCTTTTCTGTTAGATAACTTAGGCATCATACTGATAAATCATGAAGATGTTACACTATTATGTGTAAATCTCTACATATATAGTTTACCTGATGTTTTTAATAATCATCTACAAATTTCACTAAACCACTGACATCATACTTACCCTCCTCCGACACCAACCATTGTGTTGTCAGCTACCATGAACAAGTTGGCAGAGTATGAAACTTCAGTCGATGAAGATAGACCAACCCATGTATACTGGTGAAATTCAGGTATAATAGTAAACAAAAATGTCTCCCCAGTACCAAAGTATATACATTTTTTTCCATTTTCATCTTGTCTGTTTCTTTCAGCCCAATTCACAGAACAGTACGCACCAAACACCTATAATGAATATTTTGTAAATAAGTAACTTTAATGTATATATTTTACCTTTAACCTGTATCCTTAATAAACATTTTATGAAACAAAAAATAGCATTTAGTAACTAATGAATAAAAAGTATTTAGAACTATTTGAACACATTACCAATGTTTTAAAAATACAAGACATTAACTAAGTATGACATTCAAGGATCACACTGAAGAGATGAGTGTACAAGACATTAACTAAGTATGACATTCAAGGATCACACTGAAGAGGTGAGTGTACAAGACATTAACTAAGTATGACATTCAAGGATCACACTGAAGAGATGAGAGTACAAGACATTAACTAAGTATGACATTCAAGGATCACACTGAAGAGATGAGTGTACAAGACATTAAGTATGACATTCAAGGATCACACTGAAGAGATAAGAGTACAAGACATTAAGTAAGTATGACATTCAAAGATCATACTGAAGAGATGAGTGTACAAGACATTAACTAAGTATGACATTCAAGGATCACACTGAAGAGATGAGAGTACAAGACATTAAGTAAGTATGACATTCAAGGATCACACTGAAGAGATGAGAGTACAAGACATTAACTAAGTATGACATTCAAGGATCACACTGAAGAGATGAGAGTACAAGACATTAACT